>NC_056748.1:20666498-20931498 GCF_019279795.1 Protopterus annectens | reverse complement strand
GGGCAACACATCAAATGGATATACGTCCATTAAAATACATCCTTTAGTATACAAATTGATGGACTACATATTAAAACTGAAAAGTATATACTAAAAAAGAAATAAAATGCAACCATAAAAGACATAATATAAAAACATACTATAAAAACAGTAAATATAGTTAACGTGTACATTCAAGCAAGTGGACTGTATAAGGCAACCAGGCTCAAAAGAGGGTAAAAATATTTGAAAGTGTGTTAAATGAATTTCATGTTATCAAAAGTCAAAAAATCTTAATGCATTAATTATAAAATAATCCATAAAGTGTACCAATATATAATTTATACTTTATAATTAATGCATTAAGTCTCTGGGTTATGAACCTGTCCCTCCAGCACGTTCTGCTGATTGTGGTAATGAGGTTGAGGTCACTAGATCATGTGGTGTGGAGGGATTGGGATTTCTTTAGATGTAGCATTTCTAACATTGCTGGATCAGACATGGCTTTGTATGTCAAGCAGAGATCACCTCTAAGTAGGCAATATGAGACAGAGAACAGTTGGTGTTTTTTGAGTCTGTCCATATAGGGCAAGTGTTTAAGGCCTAGGATCCTCTTTGTGAGGTACTTTTGCGGCCTCTCCAGTTGTTGCAGGTGTCTAGTGAGGTACATGCCACATAGGGCATTGTACTCGATGATTGGCCTAATGAGGGAAGAGTAGAGGGAGACAATGACCTCTTTCTTCCGGGATGCAAAACCCTTAGTAATGAGATGTCCCACATAAAAGGACTTTCTGACCACAGTGGCAATATTGTGGTCAAAACAGAGGCTGCTCTCAACCTGTGTTTCCAGATCTCTTATAACACCTTCTGTGTTCAGTGGACTACCATCGATGTGGTAATTCATGGGAACTGGGTTTTTCCCAAAGGGGATGATGACACATTTTTTGGCATTGAGCTTAAGGCCATGGTTCTGACACCAGTTGTTGGTCTCAGTGAGGCCTTTCTGTAGGATGTCAACATCACTTGGGGAGTTAATAATAGCTCCCAACTTGCAATTGTCTGTGAACTTTGTCAGCCAGACACCCTTTGTGTTGGCCTGCACTTCAGAGAAGTATATGCCAAACAGGAGAGGACCCAGGACTGAACCCTGTGGGACTCCACTCGTGACATCGGCAGTCTGACTTGGAGTCCTCTACTTTCACACTGTGGGTTCTATCTGTGAGCCAGTTTGCAACCCACCTAGTGATATATGGGTTGATGCCTAGCTTAGTAAGTTTTTCTATGATTCCTGAATGGGGAATGGTATCAAACGCCTTGGTCAGATCAAGGTAGGCTGTATGAACCACCTTGCCTTCATCCACATCTCTGGTGACTGACTCAAAGAAGTCAACCAAGTTGAGCAAGCATGATCTACCCTTCACAAAACCAAACTGTGTGGGATCCAGCGTGTGGAGATTCCCTATATCCTTGTTTATTGGGTCTATGATGATGCGTTTCATAGCTTTGCATATCAAACTCATCAGGCTAATGGG
Source organism: Protopterus annectens (assembly GCF_019279795.1). Taxonomy (NCBI): domain Eukaryota; kingdom Metazoa; phylum Chordata; order Ceratodontiformes; family Protopteridae; genus Protopterus; species Protopterus annectens. The sequence continues at coordinate 20,929,987 of NC_056748.1, read as the reverse complement.
GCGATAGTTCCCAGGGTCTGTAGTTGCTCCTCCTTTGTGGAGAGGGATGACTGTAGCAGTTCGCCATTCAGTAGGGACAAAGCCTGAGCTGAGGCTGTGATTGAACAGGGCACACAGGTGAGCTGCTAATTCACCCTGTAGTTCACATACAACACTGCTAGGGATATTGTCAGGTTCCATGGAAGCTGTATTCTTGGCCTTGGACAGTGCTGTTTTAACCTGTGTAGCAGTAATACTGGGTGCCTGGCTATCTACTGGTATTGTGGTTGGTCCTTTGTGGGGAGGGCTAAAGTTGGGACTGACTCTTTTGGCCAGTATATTGGCAATATCTGTTGGCTTGGTATAGGAGGTACCATTGTGCAGTAGCTCAGAGCAAATCTGGGTATTGCCATGGAGATTCTTTACATAACTATAGAAGGCCTTCTGGCTGTCTTTACTACCTGCTGCAATTCTGTTTTCATAGCTAGCTTTAGAGGGTTTGATGAGGGATCTCAACTTTTTGTTGAGGCTGATAAGGGAGTTTTTCCAGTCTTGAGACTTCATCTTATTCTGCATCAGTTTCCTCCTTCTATTGTAGAGTTTGTTTATTATTAACAAGCCAGCTCCTAGCATTAGCCCAGCTGTATAATTGCTAGCTTAGCTAATTTTCTTCTGGATATCAGTAGTTCATAACATTTGATCCAAGACAGTTTTCCCCAAAGGCTGAAAGGCTGAAGAAACCTGCTCCCCAAGGTACCCTCTAGTGGTGGCATGACAGTATTTCATGCTCACACTTTTAGTGAAGGTTTTCACCAATGCTTACTGTGAAGATAGGTGAAGGCTGCCAGTCTAGCTAGATAGAATTTTGTAGATAATTCTGTGATTTGTAAATATTAATGTAAGCCACAGGCTTGTTCTCTTAAATATGAAAAGACTGTAGTGGATGTTGAACTGAAAAAAATGTAACAACAGTGCACTCTGCTGTAAGAAAGCTGATAAGTCAAGCATTTCATGACTGTCTTTGATCTCAGGGCTTGGAGCCGATATGTCTGGACAAAGGAATTCTGGCTGTTATCTTGAGACCAGAGTTAACTGCTAGAATTTGCATGTATAATTTATTTTATTGCTCTGGCTTCCTGACCAGCTGCATGATCAAAAGGGCTATTAACCTCTAAGTTCTGTTAGCATGGGATCAGAAAGAAATGATGTAATCTGAAATGAACCATTGATACTGTGTTATCAATTTAAGGAGAGAAGGAATGAGAGCTTTTGAACATTTGTCTTGAGAACATCCAACTCACCACCAGCTCTGCCTGTGTCTGTATGTCAGTAGGATCTTAGACTTTAGTGTTTCTCTTAGAAATAGCTAGGAATTAGGAAGATTAGATTAAGTGTTTTTCTGTGTTGATGTCAGAACTATTCAACTGTATTATTTTAAGCATTTTCCTGTGATCTCTGAACTCTTGACTAGCACTGTGTAGTAAGAAGTATTATCTTGAATTTTTATTATTTATTATTAAATGTTTTTAAACCATTCAACTGTGGCTCTTTTGTGTAGAGATAATTTAAGCTCTAGACTACATTGCATGTAGATAGTGATACTGTCTAAGCCACTCCAAATAAGCCTTGACTGTTCAGTTGCACTTACTATTTGGATAATAATATTGCACAGTATAATTGGACACCCTTTCATAAGGGCCTTTTGGGTGCTGATAAATATTAGTAGGTGGTGTCAGTGTTTTCTACCATATAGCCTGGGTAAAAGGGGCACAGCTGGAGACCCTGTGCCAGCCTTCCCCAGGAGTGTCTGTGTGGTTGTATATAACTCATCTCAAAGTGTGTGTGTGTGTGTGTGTGTGTGTGTGTGTGTGTGTGTGTGTGTGTGTGTGTGTGTGTGAGTTACTTAGGCAGGGACATGAAGCACTGGTTGGACAGAGAGGGTGCTGGAGGTTTTAGCTTGCCCACTAGGCTGAGATCTGGACCGTATAGCTGTGCCAGTGGGGAGTCTTATTGAGGACCTGGAGAGAAAGGAAGAAACCAGCCCCAGAGTGACTGTGATCTCTGTGTGCTCTTAAGGGAAATTGTACTTTACTGTGTGTGTGTATTTATTATCCTTTCCCTATATGGATGCCACTCACTGGTGTTAGTGGTGAGGATTGATTGCTGGGCCAGTGCACGGGTGGCACACTCACATCCAAGTAACTCAATGGAAGAGTTCAACTTATTCCTACTGGGAAGTGGGGCATCCTCTAACCTTTAATGTAAATCCTGTAGAACTTTTTCTAACATCCAGATTGACTTATGTTACATGCTTTCCAGATGGCCATCTGAGAATTTTAATTTTCTAGATATTTATGGAGGTGTGGCCCCTCTGCAGGTCCTTGTTTGGAACCCATACCCTACCCAGTGATGTTTCTGCCCACAATATTATATTATTGCCGAACTGTGCACTCTTCCCCCTTTAAATTTGTCACTGCTTTGGCAAAGACCCCCACCATTTTTGCAGCCTTTTTACCTACCAGCCACTTTTCCACTTAGCCTGCCCCACTACACTTAAGAACATGTACAGTGAAATGGATGCAAAGGCTAAATAGCTCCAACCCCATCTTTGCAAATAGCTGAGTCTTTATGTTACAAATTTCTGTGATGTAAAATAATGTCCAAGAAGTTCTACAAATCCTGTAATTCCACCTGCCTACTCATAATCATGTTGCTGCATTTATGTGCCTCCTCTCTACCCTTCTCACTAATAGTCACCCGCCAAACTACCCTAGAAGTAATCCTCCACCACGTGGCTTATATTCTTGAGAATAAACTTTTCAAGTTGCAAGTGTCTTTTAAAATCATTGGGGACAGATATTTGTTTGCCCATTAAACCTGTTATTGCCTCCTAACTGCAAAAATATGATACACAGTTGATGTTGTTTATGCAAACTGGTTCACAGGGGGCATTAGTTGCAGCCATTGCATTCCTCCAATGATCAAATGATACAAGTCTGGAGTCCTTAACAGCTAGCCTTAGCTATTCAACACATAATCTCTGAAACATCCCCTTCTCAGTCCAAAAGATGTTGGAGTGACTGCTAAATGGACTGAATTTGGGACCTGAAAAAATAAATCAAGACAAGACAATCAGTATATATTCAGTATATATATATATATATATATATATATATATATATATATATATATATATATGTACCATATGTTCAACTTTTGAAATTTCAAACGTTCTGAATGGACAGCTCCTCATTGTGCAGAATGGGAGAATTTCCATTTACTTCACTGTAGTGCGATCTCAGAGTTGGTATATTAAAGTTAAGGGGGGTGTGGGGGGCATAGCCCACCACGCGGGGTGCAGGGCATAGCACCCCTGCTAGCATCTTTAAAATAATATAGTATTTTGTTTTAATTTTTTATTTGCATGTTTAAAATTTCAGGAGTTGAACATATGGTCTCGGCCATATGGGTTTCGGCTTTCTGAAATTTCGATCATGTATAGTAGACCCATATATATATATATATATATATATATATATATATATATATATATATATATATATATAGGTCTAGGACATTTGCTCGAATGAGCAAACGTTCAAAACCCAAATGGCCGGGCATACTTACACGTAAGTGCTTTTCACCGAAGAAGCACTTTTGCGTAAGTATGCCTGTTGCCGAGGCCGTACTATGGTGCGGATAAGGGACAATTCCCTTTTCCCCACTGTAGTGTGGTCTCAGAGGGAGAATATTAAAGTACCCCCCACATGGGGGGTGCAGGAGGGCGAGGTCCCCCTGCTAAAACGTTAATGTAGTGTTTTTTTTTTTTTTAGTAACACGCTTTAATGAAAGCGCTTTTTCGATAAAAGCACTTTTGTTAAAGTGTGTTCGGTGGTTATGGATTCGGACGTTTGCTCATTCGAGCAAACATCCTAGATCCATATATATATATATATATATATATATATATATATATATATATATATATATATATCATCAACTTTTTATTCCCTCCTTCTTATAGGTTCATAGGTAGTTACTAGGCTATTGGCCCTAGGGCCTATACAAGACTAGCCAAATAGGTACCCTGGCTTTCGCCATCCAAGAAAATTATTTTCCTGTGCCCCTTTCAAGCAGAACCACAGAAGTGATCCCCGGGGTGATTTTCCTATTACCCATCCAATCATCAAGATTTTTCTTGGAGTGCTAATGAGGAGCTCTGTTTGACATAGATAGGTAGTCTGTTCCAGAGTATGGGAAGTCTCTGGGACAGGAATCTATCCCTCCAGCATGTTCTATTTATTGTGGTAACAAGGTTTAGGTCCCTAGAGCATGTAGCTCGGAGGGATTGGGATTTCTTTAAGTGGAGCATGTCCAACAGCTCTGGGTTTGACATAACTTTAGGCAGAGATCACCTCTGAGTAGGCGATATGCAACGGAGTAAAGCTGGAGTTTTTTGAGACGGTCTGCGTAAGGCATTTGTTTGAGGCCAGTAATCCTCTTTGTGAGGTATTTTTGCGGCCTTTCCAGTTGTTGTAGATGTCTTGTGAGGTACATACCAAAAGAGGCGTTGTACTCTATAATGGGTCTAATGAGTGATGAGTAGAGGGGAACAATGACCTCTTTTTTTCTGGATGAGAAACCTTTTGTGATGAGGTGTGCCACATAGAAGGATTTCCTGACCACTGTGGCGATGTGATTATCAAAGGAGAGACTACTGTCCACCTGTGTCCCAAGGTCTCTTATCACACTTTCGGTGTTAAGTAGACTACCGCCTATGTGGTAGTTCATGGGTAAAGAGTTTTTACCAAAGAGGATGACAATGCACTTTTTGGCATTGAGCTTGAGACCATGTCTTTGACACCAGGCATCTGTCTCAGTGAGGCCCTTTTGTAGGATGTCCACATCGGTAGGAGTTTCAATTATGGCTCCTAGTTTGCAGTCATCTGCGAATTTATTTAGCCAAAGACCTTCTGTGTTAGCCTGTACTTCAGAGAAGTAGATACCAAACAGTAGAGGACCCAGGACTGAACCCTGTAGTACTCCACTTGTCACTGGTCTGAAGTCTGATTTGGAGTCTGCTACTTTCAAGGTGTGGGTTCTTTCAGTAAGCCAGCTGGCAACCCATCTTATGACATAGGAATTTATACCTAGTTTAGTGAGTTTATGTATAATTCCAGAGTGGGGGATGGTGTCGAACACCTTGGCAAGATCTAGATAGGCTGTGTGAACCACCTTACCCTCATCTATGGCTTTGGTGACTACTTCAAAGAAGTCTATCAGGTTTAGGAGACATGATCTGCCTTTTACAAACCCAAACTGTGTGGGGTCCAGAGTTTGGAGATCTCCAATGTCTTTGTTTATGAGTTCCATGATGATACATTCCATGGCCTTGCAGAAGAGGCTCGTCAGGCTAATGGGGCGGTAGTTCCCGGGGTCTTTTGTGGCCCCCCCTTTGTGGAGTGGGATAACTGTCACGGTGCGCCATTCAATGGGCACAAAGCCTGAGGTGAGGCTATAATTGAACATGGTACTTAGGTGGGGTGCCAGTTCATTCTGTAGTTCATGTAGAAGGCAGCCTAGGATGTTGTCAGGTCCCATGGATGCTGTGTTCTTGGCTTTGGAGAGTGAAGTTTTTACCTGTGCAGCCGTGATTACAGGAACTTTGCATTCTTCCAGTATAAAGATGGGCCCTTTAGGGGGTGAGAGGGGGGTAAAGTTAGCACTGAACCTATCTGCCAGGATGTTGGCAATATCAGTTGGTTCTGTATATTTAGTGTCATTGTGCTGTAACTCAGAGCAGATCTGAGTGTTGCCATTGAGATTTTTGACATAGCTATAGAATGCTTTGTGGTTGTCTTTAGAACCAGTGGCAATTTTGTTTTTATAACTAGCTTTGGAGGATTGTATGAGGGATCCCAGCTTCTTACTGAGGCTGACCAGGGAGTTCCTCCAATCGTGGGATTTTATTCTTTTTTGCAACAGTTTCTTTCTTCTGTTGTAGAGTTTGTTTATGGCAGAAGACCACGAGATTGGCTTCCTTTTTTTGGAGGATAGCATTTTGGTTCTGTTAGGGATAGCACGATCTATGCACTCGTGTAAGTGCTTATAAAGTGCATTTGTGTAGGATTCAGCAGTCGTACCTCTATTGTCCATCTGCATGGGTGTCGTGAAGTTTGCCACTTCTGTCTTAAGAAGCGTGAAGTTGGCTTTGGAGAAATTTTTTAGGGTTGTTTTCCTAATGGGGGGTGGGAGCGGGATGTGGATGTCTAGGGTGATTAGCTTGTGGTCTTCATTTGGTGTGTATTTGTTAATGTGTGTGAGAGTGTTTATGTGTGTGTGTGAGTGTGTGTGTGTGTGTGTGTGTGTGTGTGTGTGTGTGTGTGTGTGTATATATATATATATATATATATATATATATGTACAACACACACACAAACACACACACATTTGTAGACACACCCATACATATGACACTTATCAAATTTGTGGCTTTCTGACAAATCATTGAGGACTAAAGTCACTAAATAACGACAGTCATTTGAGTTTCACATTTCATATCCTTCAGAAACACATGCTTACACAAAACCTTTTATTCTAGAAACTTTCTAAGTTTATATGGTCAGTATTTAAAATTTGTCCCTATTTTTGGGCCTTTGTCCCCACCACTATTTTTGTTTTTGTCCAGAGTTCTTGAGAGCTATGACCCTCACCCATATATATATATATATATATATATATATATATATATATATAGATATATATATATGTATATATAAATATATATATATATATATATATATATATATATATATATATATATATATATATATCTTTATATATAATTATTTCTATTTACTATATATATATATATATATATATATATATATATATATATATATTTATATATACATACATACACATAGGGCCGGATTCACGAAGGCTTGCACGGAGTCTAAGAGTAGTGTAAGACTCCATGCAGCCTTCGCGATCCAGGAACAGCCCAAAGTCTGTGTAAGAGACAAGCTAAAACGGCTCTTACACGGAGTGGGCGTGGATAAGCTAATCACCTCACTTGCAGCTGAATAGCATGCAAATGAGAATGATTAGCGATCCAGGAAGCCCAGAACAGCCCGTGTAAGAGCCATTTTAGCTGCAGAAATGTACTCAGTTGACAACTGAGTACGTTTCTGCAAAAACTGCAATGGAGCCATGTCAGCTCCAAATAAAGGGTGCATATGTGTCAGGCAGCATGCCAATGGCCATTGGCAAAGTAACCTGATGCAAATATATTAAAAATATAATTTTTTTTCGGCGATTGCCGATGTTTAAACCCAGCGCAGCCCCGCGCAAACGGGCTGCGCTGTATAAAACATAAAAACGAAGGTTTTAAACCTACAAATGTAGGTTTTATGCAATACATGGAATGTCAATGCAGGGACCAGCAGACCAAAACCAACATGGCCACCGTGTAGTGGTTGCTAAGGGGGGAAGCTGAGTCTAAGACATGTAACTAAGCATTAGTAGGCAATCTGATGCAAATGAGTGTAAGGATACTGAATTCCACTGTCACATAGCAAATGAGCACAGTCTGAGTAGTGTAAGAGTTGCAGAAGGAGGAGGAACAGAGTAGGAGATAGGTGACATCACAGGGGGGAATGGTAGAAAGAAATGCAGTTCATTGGAGGTCAGAGTTACATGACAGATGTCAGACAGATATCATGGAAAGAGGTGTGCCACTAACTAAGCATGAGAAAGTCAAGAAATGGAAGGTGTACACTGTTGCCTACACCAAAGTTTCTTGCTGGATGTGTATGCGCACGTGTGCGCACCATGAAGCGCGAGTAAGGCAGTGTGTGCGCGTGTAAGGCAGACTGAGCATGTGGGAGCATGTTGGGAGATGTTTAACACTGTTTGCGTGGGCGTGCACGCATTTTAATCCGAATAAGCAGATTCTGAACTGTGTAAGTATGTGTGCGCGCGTGTAAGCCACTGAGAGCATGTTTCTGCTGGTTTACACATGGCTCCACCCTGAGAAAACAGAAAGGAAAAAGGAAGCAACAGATTTAGTAGGAAGCTAGCAGGGAATACTGCTGGAGCTAGCAGGTGAAAACAAATAGATGCAGGCAATTACACAGGCAGAATAGTAGCCCAGCCCAGCACTTAAAACTCTGCAAACAGCAGTGCAGGATGTTTCTCTCAAGAGACACTGCAAGACAGGAGTTAAGTTATCAGAAGTGAAAACTGAAAAAGCTGAACTCAGAGCAGAAATGTTAGGGGCTGCCATAGCTGTCATAATGAGACATAGGCGACTTGCTGAGGGTGGTGACAATGCAGTTGGTGCCAGACAACCCACAGTGAGGAGATGGAGAAGAGTGTACAGGCCCAGGGTCACCTACCACGGGTTACATGAGCTGGAGATTGAAGAGCGCTATAGAGTGGACAGAGACCTCCTGCAGCAAATAGTGGAGCTGTGCAGGCCACGCCTCACACACAGAACCAACAGAGGGGAACCCATCCCAGTGCAAACCAAGGTATGTGTTGGCCTAAGAATACTAGCAACAGGTACCTTCCAGAGACCAACTGGTGATATGATGGGGATATCACAGGCATCAGCCTCCAGGGTACTGCACCAGTTCCTGGATGCCATGTCAGCACATGTCGGTGATCATGTATATTTCCCCAATGCCCGTGAGGTATTGGCCAGCAATATACGTCTCTTCCAGCAAATAGCGGAATACCCTGAGGTAGTGGGTGCAATAGACTGCAAGCACATACGCATCAAAGCACCAGCTGGTGAGCGGGGTAGGGCATACATCAACCGCAAGGGCTTCCCCTCCATCAACTGCCAGGTCGTGTGTGATGCCCAGGGCATAATAATGAATGTGTGTGCTGGCTGTCCTGGGAGCTACCATGATTCCCACATCTGGCATTTGACGCAGCTGTACCAGACATTTGCCAATGGGGACATCCCGCATGGACACCTAGTGGGGGATGCAGGTTATGCACTGGAGCCGTGGCTGATGACACCCATCAGAAACGCACACACACCTGAACAGGAACGCCATAATGAGGCACACGCACAAACATGTAATGTAATAGAGCATGTGTTTGGGCTGCTCAAGTCATGGTTCCAGTGTCTGGACACATCTGGTGGAGCCTTGCAGTACACACCAACTACATGTACCCAAATTGTCATGGTATGTGCTATGCTACATAATATGATCTTGCGAAAACAGCTGCAGCAGGACCAGCATAGGGCCGGGCCAAACAGCCCCCCACCATTGCCAAGGCCATCACAGGCAGAGCATGACTCGGAGGAGGAACAACCTGAGCCAGCCCCAGTAGGCAGAAGGAGGCATGCCCAGTATGCCCTGGCCTTGGCAAAGAGGCAACGCATAGCACATACACTGGCTCAGTAGGAACCCTGGGAATGATACCCCTCTCTGACTCACTCATATAGTAACAGGGATGCCTAACATGACACAACCTGCTCTCAAACATGTACAGGGAAGTTGTGCATACAACAGAGGCAGCCCTGCAGCACCACCTGAGGCATGAATGCTATGTGTTAAGTAATGTAACACCATGTACTATATGCACACCTGAGGACCCTGACTAACATCCTACCCTCACCAAGCATCATGCCACAACATGACAATGAGATGATCAAGTGCAATAATTGACAGAAGTATCGCAGTTAGTCAAAGGGGATCCAATGTGTGCCAGTCTGGGATGACATGCTGAGCATGACATGATGCACCACCTGCTAGGACTGGCGTGCACCTATCAGTGCAGGCCGTATGGATACTGGCAAAGGCTGTTGTTACCCACAGTGTGCCCTGAATAGGTAAGACTCAAAACACAAACCTATCACCATAGGTATCAGAAGGGATAAGAATAAGATAAGGGATAAGTCGAAACAGCAAGATGCATGCAGTCTAAACTCACCCAGTATGGAGAATGTTGATATCTGTGCTGTAACAGAAAACTGAGCCAAGGCTCACAACAGCACCCTAACACTACCAGGTTACACCTCATACTGTGCTGTACAGCCTCAAAACATGGAACAAGCTACAAAAGGAGGGTGACTAGCAAGAATTGTCAAGGATAACCACACCCCCATGTTGGTACCACAACAAAAGCAGCATGGACTAGCCATGGTCAAGTAACAGTGGCTAAAACTGCCCCCAGTTTATAGCCTGCTACAGACTACTGTCCCAACACCAGGAACTGCACCTGGCCTATGCTGGAATACATGAATATATCAAGTCCTCCAAACCACATTATATTGGGTGACTGAAAATACCCAGACATAGACTGGGAGCATTATACTAGCTCCAACAGTGTAGGACAAAAGTTCATAGAATCCATAAACCAAAAGGCCCAGGAACAACGTACCACTCCCACAAGAGGGGTAAGCATACCGGATGTGATAATCAGCAACATTGGTACTGGATGGCAAGACGAGAAGTGTATTGCTCACTGGTAAAACCAGACCATAGAGTAATCACACTGGATATACAAATCCTGACCACAGTCCCTGGCCAGAAAACCACAGTAGAAAACATGTGTTAAGCAATATTTGCACTCCTCCAAACTGATGTGGAACCCATTAAAGGTCCTGTCCAGGTGCAAAATATGGGCCACACCTCAGAACCTGTAATACAGCCATTCCATGAACACTGCCAGGAATGCTTGGATTATGCAATCCTAAATTAAAACAAGACACAATGCCATACACACAGGAATCTGGCATGGTGGACACCAGCCATAACCAAACCATGCAAGAGAATGAGGAAGCTACTACATGATAGAGCAAACATAAACAATGAAGTAATCACTGATCAGTAGTATGGCAATAAAATCTGTCCACACATACAATCCACTAAGGCCAGCCACAACAAGTTGAATCTGTGAGTCCTGAGGCAATGTTACACCTGCCCCAAGTACACAGACAACCCCCAACTCCACCCAAGAAATACAAATATATGTGAGAGATGCAACCATCTATCCAAACTGGAGGCTGAGCTCCATCAACTCAGTACTCCCAAAGCTAGTCAGGAGGAGAAGGTAAACACACACCACAAACACAGTCCCACATAGACCTATCACAACTGCAAACCAAACACATAAACACAGAAAAACATTCCCGGAGGCACAAATTACAAACACAGCACACCAACAGAGGCCTCTAAAGCAGACACCCAATCAAGCAACCTCCAAACATAGCACATGCAACACATAGTACACAAAGCTGGTGTGCCAAACAGTCACAGGCCAGAAGGAGAAACAACATGCCTGATACAGTTGTAATAGGTGACTCCATAGTAAGACACACTGCTGTCCCGCACACCAGACTGAACAAGGGAAAGGGTACAGTAAGCTGCCTGTAGGCTGCCACAATACACCACATAACAGAAGTATGCAGGTCACTCCAAAGCAAGTAGAAATATGATGCAGTCATAGTCCATGCTGGTGTGAATGAACTGAGATGTACCTCCCTAGACTACATGAAAAGAGACATAGATGAGCTCTCTGATTATGTAGTCCAGGCCGGTATGACACTCACCGTTTGCAGCATCCTACCCTTACCAAGAATAATGCCACAGTACAAACACGGAATGATCAGTCATAGCAAGTGGCACACTTACTGGTGTCATTCCAAGGGGATCCAATGTCTGTCTGCTTGGGATGTCATGCTTGACAAGCCACGCAGCTGTTCTTGGGATGGCTTGCACCTGTTATCCCTGGGCGTCTGGATATTGGATAAGGCCTTTGCCACCTCCATAGAGCCTTTTGTAGGCAAGGCTGAAAAGACTGACCCACCACCCTAGGAAACATAAGTGGAAAGAAACATAAGGGTAATGCTGACCAATGCCAGATGTGTAAACCCCAATATGCATGCTCCCAAGGCCATCCCCAGTATGGAGAACATCGATGTCTGTGCAGTGACAGAAACCTGCTGCAAGCCTCCTGACAGCACACTAGCACTACCAGGTTATACCACATATCATGTGTCATGGCCCCAAAACCTGGAACAAAACATAAAAGGAGGGTGAGTATCCATATTCAGCACAGACACCCATACGTCCAGGTAACTGACAATGCACAAGGCATTGGAGTCCACCCATGTGCAACTAACTGTAGGCAAGACTGCTGTACAGTCTGCAGCATGCTACAGACCACACTCTCACACACAGGAACCCCACCCAGCCGTCCTGAAGACACTGGACAGTATGAATGTCCCACCAAATACCAAACAAGGTGCCACAAATTACCACATAGGTGGTAAACCATTATGTATGGAAGGAGTAACCAGGGACCTAGGGACACAAGTGGACAGTAACCTGTTATGTGACACCCACATTGCCAATGTGGCTATGAAGACTGTCTACATTTGACACCGTATCAGGAAAGGATTCACATCTACGTCAGCAGAGGTCATTGTGCCCCTATACTGTTATCTTATCACACCCATAATCTAGTACAATGCCTCATATGGGATGTACCTTACCTGACACCTGCAGCAGTTAGAAAGACCTCAAAGGTACCTACCAAGAGGAAAAATGGTCTCAAATATATGTCATATGCTGCCTGGCTGTAGACACCCCAGCTGAATGCAGTCACATACTGCCTACACAGAGGCATTGCATGCCTGTTGTAGAAGGCCATGCCCAACACAGGAGTAATGGACATGCTCCACCCCAGAAAACTCAAAGCCATCGGAGCTGTGAGAGTGAGAGATGTCAACCTCAACAAATAATGAAATAGGATGTGCTGGTGGGACAGATACATAATCCAGAGGCTCCCCACACCCTGGACCAGAATGCCACTCCATGTTAGGCAGAGCCCCTCACTGACACTCTTCAACAGGAATCTTGCCAAGTGGATGGATGATTGTAGAGTTACACTGGGGGTCTTCACTGTGTCATGTCCAGACAGAGGCACAGCAAAGCAAATCATAAATGGCCATAATATTCACATAGCAAGGGGTGGCAAAAGCCACACACACTCTGGCTAGGCTAACAAATGCCCTAGGGTGGATAGCCTAGTATGAACCTATGGACCTATGAAGATACAAATTGTACAGGACACTAAGGATCATCCCAAGGCTTTCACAACTGATGGTAGGAACTATGTTGGGAATTCACAGATATGCTCTGAATCACACAAATATCACAAACACACACACATATTGCCAACATACATCCTGACAGGTGCAGTGCAACCCCCCCCCCCACCCCGAATGCAGAATATCTATCCCAGCAGACTGCTGGCCCCCTGACATTGCAGATGCTGAGGTAACAGCCAGCATCTACAAAGCAAAACACACATCAGCAATGGTATGAGATGGTGTCCTGGGCTTAGTGCAACATGGACTCCAAGATGAATGGAATGCCAAATCACACTACTGCTCAATGTCAGCCTTACCACAGAATATGTACCCAAAGAGCAGTGTACAACAACAGTGGTCCTTCTCAACAAAGGTGTTGCCTGAATGGATACTGAAAACTACTACCCCAGAATCCTGAGAAGCTCGGTCTGCACAGCTATGGAAAGGATCAGCATGTACCACAGACATAAAGATATTGGGGACCTACTGACACTGGACCCTACCCAGTGTGGCTTTCTTAAGTGCAGATCCTGCCCCTAAACATGTTTGACTCAATTGAAACAGCCATTAAGGTCATTGATGAGGGCAGTGTGGTCCACACAGCGTAGCTGGACCTTGCAAAGGCTTCTATACAATACCCTACGTGTTCATTATAGATAAGCTCACCAGCTGAAATATAAACCCCTATGTCAGTAGAGGGGTTGCAAACCAGACCAAGGACAGAACAGACATGGTCAGACATGCTGCAGCCATGTCAGACTACAAACCAGATATAACTGGCATCCCACAAGGCTTGGTCCTGGTATCTCCCTCGTCTGGTATATATGTCCCATAGGTACAGGCAAACATGGAAGGACTGTGTCCGAACATGTTTGCAGAGGACTACAAACTGCTCACCAAATATGATCCACCAGCTGACACAAGCATCCCACAAAAGAGCCACATAGAAACAGACAACTGGTGCCATAGCCATGTCAGCAAGCTATTTGCAGAAAAGTGTATAGTCAACCCCCGTGGATATACAGTAAGTGCCCACCAATTACCACATAGGTGTTAACCCATTATGTAGTTAACATGTAATGAGAGACCTGGGGACACAAGGTGATAGATATCCTGCATTGGACAAACATGTGCTGTAGTGTTTACAGAAACATACCATATACCCACCTAATCATGAAGGTTGTCAGATCTAGATAAGGGAGGTCATTGTGGCTCTGCAGTCATCCTTCATCAGCGGTACAATTGACTACAATAGCCCCTGTGGGATGTACCTCAGCAGACACCTCCATCAACCGTAAAGTCCCCAACGGTACCTCACCAGGAGTATCAAAGAGCTTGCACAGATGCCATGTGTTGCCTGTGTTGCTGGTATCAATAAACATGCTGCACCTTGTACAATCTGAATGGCAGTGAGCTATGCACATGAGAGACCTGAACCCCAGCACTGACTTACATAGGACAAGCTGTACTGCATGATCCATAACACAGAAGCCACCCCCACCCATGAGTGAACCCCCAGTACAGGCTACCCATAGAGTCACGTATCAATCTTCCTCAATAGGAATCTTGATGAGTGGATGGGAGATGGTAGCTTTATCCTGGGTATCACTGTCATGTCACAGGTAGACAGAGGCACAGTATACTAACCATGACATATGTCACGGCAAACTCCACTTACAATGTGTGTTGAAGGACAAACACACTCTCCAACTAGCATTAGACATGGACTAGGGCACATCGCTAGTGTTTGCAAATGTACACCTATGTTGTGGAATACACTACCAATGGTGGACAAGCCTGGTTTAAGTAGTTCATATCTGAACAGAATGCAACATGGTCAGATGTACACAACTGGCCCCTAACCAGGCTGTTGTGCTCACTATCGAAATGTAAAGCAGTGATAGCACTAAAGCCCAGGATACTGTCCACCACAGTCAAAGTACTACCAGTACACTATACAGTACTACAGTGTTAGGTCAGTGTGAAAGGATGTTGACAACTGTATGCAAAGTATCCCATGCAAACACTGCAGGCACAGTATAATCCTGTTGTGTTCACACACAAAGCAGTTGTACAGTAACTACACAACATGACACACAACACACAACCATAAACGGGTGATATTTGTTGAAGTTCACACTCATCCACAAATGTGGTGGGCTGCAGAGTCCAACATATGGAATGCTCACACTGGGCATGCTCACACACTTTGATAAATGAGACATATGTCAGACAACATGCCATGGGAAGGCTGAACTGGGCATGCTCACACACTTAGGCCAAATCTCAGTTTAGCAGTTGGACACACATATCTGGTATTTTTACGTGTTATTCCAGGAACCAACCACATTACAGCAGTCTGCCCAGTGCACACAGTTGAATGACTACAGAGACATACGTGATATAGTGGATCCCTCCCATATGCAAACATCTTCCACAGATGCACAAGTTGTTCATACAAACAGGGAATGCTATGGCAATAAAGATGTGCAAACAGTCTATCAGCAACAAATAATGTGCATTTGACAATTAAACATATGGGTGTAGAGGTCAACACTAGGCTGTTTGCCCTAGGGAATGACAGCTTAGCCAGAGTGTGCTTGGTGTCTGCCTCCCCACAGGATGCACATTCCCCTTTCTAAACACCGATGATGTCAGCACCCTATAAGTACAGCAGGAGAAAAGAAACTTTCCAGTAATGTGAATAGTGCGCTCTGCTACTGTGTCCGTCACAAGTGTCATAACATAGTTAGGTAGGGGGTTGAATCCTGCAAATGCTCAGTGTGTGTGTGTGTGTGTGTGTGAGTGGGGTTGGTGTGTGTGCAAGTCTGTGGGAGAAAAATGTCCCTTTTGGCAACTGGGAAAACACACTACAGGATGCACATTCCTCTTTCTAAACACCGATGATGTCAGCACTCTATAAGTACAGCAGGAGAAGAGAAATTTCCTAGTAATGCGAATAGCGCGCTCTGCTAATGCGTCTGTCTCAAGTGTCATAACATAGTTAAGTAGGGGTTTGAATCCTGCAAGTATGTGTGTTTGTCTGAGGGGGGTTAGTGTGTGTGAAGGAATATCCCTTTTGGTAACTAGGAGAACAGACTACAGGATGCACATTCCCCTTTCTAAACACCGATGATGTCAGCACTCTATAAGTATAGCAGGAGAAGAGAAATTTCCCAGTAATGCGAATAGTGTGCTCTGTTAATGTGTCCGTCTCAAGTGTCATAACATAGTTAGGTAGGGATTTGAATCCTGCAAATGGCAAGTGTGTGTGTGTTTGTCTGAGGGGGGTTAGTGATTGTGTGTGAGAGAAATGTCCCTTTTGGCAACTAGGAGAACAGACTACAGGATGCACATTTCCCTTTCTAAACACTGATGAAGTCAGCACCCTATAAGTACAGCAAGAGAAGGGAAATTTTCCAGTATTGCGAATAGCACACTCTGCTAATATGTCCGTCTTGAGTGTCATACCATAGTCAGATAGGGGTTTGAATCCTGCAAATGGCAAGTGTGTGTTTTTGGCTGAGGGGGGTTAGTGTGTGTGAGGACAATGTCCCTTTTGGCAACTAGGTGAACAGACTACAGGATGCACATTTCCCTTTCTAAGCACTGATGATGTCAGGACCCTATAAGTACAGCAAGAGAAGAGAAACCTCCCAGTAATGCGAATAGCACACTCTGCTAATGTGTCCATCTCGAGTGTCATAACATAGTCAGATAGGGGTTTGAATCCTGCAAATGGCAAGTGTGTGTTTTTGGCTGAGGGGGGTTAGTGTGTGTGAGGACAATGTCCCTTTTGGCAACTACGTGAACAGACTACAGGATGCACATTTCCCCTTTAAACACTGATGATGTCAGCACCCTATAAGTACTGCAAGAGAAGGGAAACCTCCCAGTAATGTGAATAACACGCTCTGCTAATGCGTCTGTCTCAAGTGTTATAATATAATTAGGTAGGAGTTTGAATCCTGCAAATAGCAAGTGTATGTGTTTGTCTGAGGGGGGTTAGTATGTGTGCAATTGTGTGTGAAGGAAATGTCCCTTTTAGCAACTAGGAGAACAGACTACAGGATGCACATTTCCCTTTCTAAACACTGATAATGTCAGCACCCTATAAGTACAGCAAGAGAAGGAAAACCTCCCAGTAATGCGAATAGCACACTCTGCTAATGTGTCCATCTCGAGTGTCATAACATAGTCAGATAGGGGTTAGAATCCTGCAATTGGCAAGTGTGTGTTTTTGGCTGAGGGGGGTTAGTGTGTGTGAGGACAATGTCCCTTTTGGCAACTAGGTGAACAGGCTACAGGATGCACATTCCCCTTTCTAAACACTGTTCAGCTGAAGGCCATGGCTCTGGCACAAGTTGTCTGTTTCTATGATGCCCCTTTGGAGGATGCTTGTGTCGGCTGGAGAGTCGATTATGGTGGCCAGTTCGCAGTCATCTGCATATTTGGTCAGCCACAGTCCGTCCATGTTGGCCTGTACCTCCAATAAATATATACCAAACAAGAGAGGTCCCAGGACTGAGGCTTGTGGGACACAACTTGTAACTGGTTTGGAGTCTGGCATGGCTCCAGCAATTCTAACCATGTGGGTTCTGTCCTTGAGCCACTGTGCAATCCATCTAGTGACATAGGGGCTTATATTTAAGCTGGTGAGCTTCTCTAGAATGCCCAAGTGGGGTATTGTTGTGAAGGCTTTTGCGAGGTCCAGGTAGGCTGTGTGAACCACCTTCCCCTCGTCAATGGCCTTGGTGACTGTTTCAAAGAAATCAACCAGGTTAAACCTGGTATGTGCTCTCAGTAGCCTTGAACCAGGCATCTGTTACTGCACAGATATCGATGTTCTCCATGCCAAGGAGTGTTTTGGGTGCATGCATCTGGAGGTTTAGACTTCTGGCGTTGGGTAGCATTACTCTTAGTTTCTTATCCCTTGTGATACCTATGAAGGTGGGTTTGTCAATTGAGCCTTGCCTAACATAGGCACTATGGGGATAGCAAGAGTCTTTGCCAATATCTGAAAGCCCAGGGGTGACAGGTGCAGGCCGTCCCTAGCGAAGCAGGTAGTTCAACAGAAGATGAATATGTGAAGGTGTAGTGCCTGTGATTAGTTAGCAGTAGCATATATGACTGCTCACGTGGACACATGCCAGGTAGGTCATATGCACTGTGTCACAGGCAATGTACATGTGAACAGGACAAACAGTGACATCCTGTCAAGTGGGACATGGACATACATATAGTAAGCTATGCAGATGGCACTAGGAGTCCACAGAAGCTCTATAACTATGCATTGCAGGTGTGATCAGTACTCCAGGGTAATTGCAAGCAAACATGCATGCAAACAAAGCTACAGTAAACAGGGCTGCATGTAGTCCATTGTACAACAAACAAGCTGTACCAGTTCCAGTAGGTAACACTGCAAACATGCAGGCACTATGCACATGTACATGGAAATACACAGGTCAGATGGCTAGGGTCCAGTCTCAGTGCACACAAGTGTACAGACCATGTACTGTCAGGATGTACAATAACTGGATGGAAACCCATGTGCTCATACCTGCAGTAATACACATGTCATATAACAGACACTGAGCCTTCACTCAGTGGTTCCATACTTATTAGGATGTATGCTACCTGGCCTGCCACCACAGTATCCCTGACATATATGGGGACTCTCCCTCCTGTGACAGTTAGTTTTGTGTGTTGGGGCTGTCTAGCATGGTATGAGATGTGAGCATGCAGTGCTAGGGTGCTCCTGTGTGTCCTGTACCAGTCATGTAGTACTGCACACATATCAACATCCTCAAACATCTGCATTGCAGAGTCCAGTGTGGGCAACATGCCACTTGCAATTTACATGTCCATCATTGCGTATTACTACATTCATTACCTTATCCCCTGTGCTACCTATGTATGTAGCCTTCTGTTGACATCATTACTACCAGTATGCCAACATGTGCAGATGATACACTATGGTACCTACCATGGGTGTAGACAACAGGACATGACAATCACACACTTACTGCATCAGGCATGCTGTGATATACCCACAATTAATTCAGCACACAGTACTGTTAACAACATGATACTATTACTACACATCTATGTGGTCACCCTGTGCATCAGCAACATGTTAACCTGTACCTGCACAGTTGTTACAGATTGCAGGAGGTGGCACAGTTTCATCATATGCACAGGGTGTGAACTTGGTATGCCTGAGTCAGCCACCGATACCACCAATTGACATGTATGTGTATGTGTGTTGGTGAGGGACAGCAGTAGAAGGTGGGGCAATGTTGATGCAGTGTGTGCGTGTATGCGGTAGCCCTAGGTGTTGTCAATTCGCATGTGTGTATGGATGCACACAGTTCCACCTCATGGCTGCCATATACTGGTGTTTGTGGACAGCCACAGACTGTACCTGCCAGGTCATACAGATCAGTGTCTCTGGCCACGGACACAGTACCTGTGCCTTGCAGGGGTGCTACGGACCGTATCCAGTACCAACCCAGACTGGGTGCTGTCATCAGAAGCAGGTGTTTGTTGACTGGACACAGATTCCTGTCAGGCCCGGCCAGAGCCACGTGCACGTGGTCTCCTGGGGCGGTCTGATGACAGCACAGACCCAGCATTGCTGGGGCTGCTGCTGGCACTACGGGGGCGGCCGCGGCCCTGTTGTCATCCGCGACGACTGCCAGCTGCTGCTGTTGCTGGTATACGGCCACGTCGACGCCTCAACCGCCCACCATCGCCCTGGCTCATGGACCTGTAGTTGTGGAACCGGTCTAATATGTCCCCACAACGTCTGTCTATGACATCGGTGAAATCACGGATGGCAGCCGCAATGTCACGCATACTGTCAGTCATGGCTGTGCGACATGCTGTCAGCTCTCTCAGACCCTGTCTGGTGTACCGTTCCATACGTGACTGTGCCTGCATGACAGCCCGAAACATAGCTGAGGTTGTAAGACCTCTGTGGGCACGTCTGACAGGGGCAGTACGCCCACGGATGCTCCCACGAGAACCCCTGGACATCTGTCTGTGTGGTACCATCTCTGGGCCATGCCCATGGCTGCTGTGTGGGGAGGCATGTGCCACAGATACCACATTACCCTGGTCAATGCCTACTGTATGCTGTCTATCACCTAGGGACATTGGTGACAAAGGGTGTATTGGCAGGATAACTGTGCGCATTGGTGGGGTCGACAGCTGTGTACTGTCAATCGGCTGACCAATGGCGGACCCTGGCATACTTTCCTATGCCATTACACAGATGTCATCATTATCAGTACCCACGGCACCTGATTCAGGTTCCCTGCTACATGACACCAGAGGGAAACAGGAAACACAGTTTACAATGTCTACACATTACCAGTGATGTACACATGCACACATGCACACATGCACACGTGCACAGTTGCACACATGCACAGGTGCACACATGCACACATGCACACGTGCACAGGTGCACAGGTGCACACATGCACACATGACACATGCACAGGTGCACACATGCACAGGTGCACACATGCACACATGCACACATGCACACGTGCACAGGTGCACACATGCACACATGCACAGGTGCACACATGCACACATGCACACATGCACACATGCGCACAGTTTCACACAATTGTACAGTACTCAGTATGCGTGATATCAACACACAGACACAGACACACCTACATGCATACAAAGAGCACTACTAAGTGAGCCAAATAGTACTATTACTATCAACACTATTACAGGAATTGTTAATACGCACTCACCAGCATGGATAGGCTGCATTGCTGTTATACCAGAGGGTCCTGCAGACGTGAAGAAACTAATGTCAGTGGGCACAACTGTGCCATTGTTACTGAGTATGATACAGGTCAGTAGTACAACAGTCGCCTTTCACAGGTCAGCTGCTAATATTGAGGATATCACACTTGCACATTAAATACTATGGTGACAGCTACAAACCAAGGACACACCTCACACATGCATTAACTACCAGTGTACACAACAGTCAACTATACATATGGCATATTACCTGCACATTCACTGTCTTGCTGCTGTGTGGCTCCAGCTTCCATCATAATGCATGTCTGCTGCTGTTGTTGTTGCTGGCGGACTGGAGCCACTACACACATGAGTAGTCCCTCCAGTCTGGTGAGTGGGGGATGTGTAGCCACCCCACCACCTGTGGTGACCTGTTGCCTGTGGATATCCGACGCACGCTGACGGACATGTCTGATTAAATCACTGCAGTGATGTCGTACCTGCTCATATGTCCTATTATGCGTGCCTATGTCATTTACCCGACGGACAAGGTCTTGCCACAGTGCAGCCCTCTCCTGCTGATTCTGGCTGGTGCGGGAAAAGAGTATTGCATAATCCCGCACCAGGCTCTGGTGTATCTCCTCATCCTCAGCTGTGGAGTAGGTGGGATTCAGCGGGTGGGCCATGTACCTGAGAAAGAAAATAACCTGGTATCAGCAATATATGTCAGCAGAATTTGGCACACATACTACACATGCTACTCGACTGTTATGATACAACATATCTCACATATGTAGCATCTGTCTGTCTATTGGTGGATACACATGTAGATGGCCAGGTATCAGTGCTCAGCCAGCAACTGTGCAACAGTACCTGGCACACTCCATACGACATACTACCAAACCCCAGCAGTCAGAACACTGATTCAGGTCAAGAGCACCTCCTCACTCTGGGGTTTGTATCTAGGTACTGTATGGCCTACATCATCAACTACTGTGAGCTGACCACACACTGATTGCCCTGGATATACATATCCCACCACCACCACCAGCACAAACGACTATAGTGCATAACATTACAGATACAAACTTTACACTTTGTAACAGTGATATGGTATCCTTTCAGCCCACTGGGCCAGTGGCAGATACAACCCACAATGCTGACCCCTACACAATTGCTTTCTACAGACATCTCCGAGAATGCATGGATCATGCAATCCCATATATGACCAAGACACTCTCCACAAAGGGACAGCATCCTGTCTGGTGGACCCCAGCCATAGACAGATTGTATTACAGAAGATGGAAGCTACTGCAAGACAGAGCATAATTCCATAAAGGGAGGGCATGTCTGAGCAGCACTAGTAAGGATCTATTTTCCATCATACAAACATCCATGGGCAACTTTGAGAGGGAAATCAAGAGGGACACTCCAGATAACCAGAAGGCCTTCTTCAGTTATGTTAGCAACCTGGTCAGGATCCATCCTCTATGCCCATAGTACACAACAACACATATTTCACTGACACCACAGATATTGACAACATTGTGGCAGACAGGTTCAGTGCAGGTGTCACCCCACCCTCTCCCCCAAAATAAGACATAGTTATCCCAGCTGACTGTAACCTCCCTGTCATCACAGATGTCCAGGTGAGAGCCACCCTCAGGACAGTAGAATACACAACATGAATGGGACCTGATGGTATCCCCAGTTGCATACTACATAAACTCTGACAGGAGCTAAACACACATATAGAAGTGCTATGTAACACTAGCCTGACTACAGGATATGTACCTGTACACTGGCGCACAGCAGCAGTGGTTCCACTCCACAAAGGAGGCACCTCAACATACCAATACAATACAACACAATACATTACATTACAATACAATACTATACAATATGCTATTGCCCCTGGGACTACAGCAGCATACTGTTCTGCTACCCTGATCATTGTGACACATGTGGTGTGATGGTACCTGCTGCTGTCACACAGTTACACAGGGTGACTCATATGGCATATTACCTATCTGACTAACATTCAGCAGGGGTATGTGTGACATGTACACATGGGGAGTCTTGCTTCTTAACACTGTGTGGTTCATTGCAGGGTATGTCTTATCTGTGGGTAGGAACTTTTACCTCCACATGTGCACTCTATTGCAGTGGCACAGACGACACACAGCAGACATTTAGGTTGTGGATGGTGTGAGGTGTTACTATGGTTGTTGGACATCTGTCATGGGTGTGACTTACATATGTAAATCTGGGAGTGGTAACCTCTATGTGGGTAGTATATGTGTACTCTGTGGTGTTGTCAGTCACTGAGCATTGGTAATGTGTTTGAGTGCATTGTCACAGTGTTGTACATGTCACTGTGTCCTTCTCCGTATCTGTAGCTGTCATGTGAGGTCCATGCCATGGCATCCATTATGTGGTGTGGAGGGGTACACCGACCTACATGTCCATAGCTGACACACCATGTCCGCTGACACATACCATGTGCAGGTATTCCAGGGATATTGTGCCACTGTGAATATCATTGTGGCCACTATTGTACACATTTATGACCCTGTTCACCCCTGACACATGCCGTGGTGGGCAGCCAATCACATATCTGGTGGTTACTGGTGTAGGTGATCTGGAATGTGGTATGGTACTCCGGTTTTGACACTGGTGTTCACTCCATGCCTTTGTCACCAGGCACCTGTTGCAATACATCTGTACACATGTGCCTCACTCAGAATTTATATACATCTCTCTCTCTCTCTCTCTCTATATATATATATATATAGATAGATATATCTATATGTATATATATATATATATATATATATATATATATATATATATATATATATATATATATATATATATGTCTATACATATACCACATATATATATTGATGTACATATATTGCTATAGATATGGAGGGCACAGAGGGGTGTGAGTGACAGAGGGGTGGGACAGGCTGTGTTGCAGGTCGTCATATACAGTCATACCTGTAGATAGTCAGATCAGTCTGTCTATGTATATGTATCTACATATATCTATATCTGTATGTGTGCATTACATAGATATGTTTGTACAATATTCTATCTACATCTGTCTATGTATTCCTACATCTCTCTCTCTATGTATGTATACATATATGCATATCATATATATATATATATATATATATATATATATATATATATATATATATATATATATATACACATACATATGTTGACATACATACGTATCCATATGTTAGACAGGTATATCAACATATTTGTCTACCATACTGTATACACACACTAACATACTGCTGAACATACATAACTGTGAAACCTACTTTGTACATGGCACTACAACCTACAATCAACCAACATTGATATGTGCACATAGATGCTCTCACATACAAATGTATGTACAGCCTTCACTGATAGTTGCTGTATGTCCCCTGCCCTTTACACATCTTCATATACATATGGATACAGACCAATGACACATATGGAGGGTTCACAGTATGTAGACCTTTATAGTATTACTTTACATTACCTGTGTTTGTCACAGCTGCTTGTGTTGCCGTCTGGTTCTCTGTCCTGCTGCTCCACTTCCCAGTTGTCAGCTTTCAGGTAGCTGTTGCTGAACAATTTGTTTGTGTCTGCTTAATTGCAATTTTCTCTGTCTCTGTCTCTCTCTCTCTCTGTCTGTCTGTCTCTCACGTCCTTCTCAGGGTGCAATGAAAGTATTGCATGTGTGGACTGGGAGTACAGCATACTTTGTAGGTATCTGCATATGCCCATGTGATGGCCTCTGCACCAATTGTTAGCCAGCATTTGCTAATTGCATGCAGCCAGTTGTGTACTGATTGCAGTTCTCACTGTGATTTCAGAACAGTGCTATAAAAAGGTATGTGAGATAGGCATAGCCCTTTCAGATTTTAAGGGCAGGGACCCTGCTGTTATGCTGTGGACAATGTTCTGTGAGTGTAAAGGTTGGTATCTCTCTCATATTTCCAGGTGTGTTGTAGATTAGCATTCCTCCATTCATTTCTCCAGTTTCCTGTACTAACTGTGTATGTACACTGACACCTACAACTACTACTACTGTTAATGTGTGTGTGTGTGCTTTCCTTTCACTTTTGCTTGCACTTTGTTGCTAAGGCTTCAATAGTTGCCCTTTACAGTCACTACTTGTATGCCTGCTAGGTGTCTTGACTGTAGTGTGCTGCTGTAGCTTTCCTATTTTCAATGTACATTCACACCTTGGAATGCTTGCTATATCTGCTATGGTGTTACAGCATGCAGTGTGGTCTGGCCAGGGTGTGGGCCTTGACATCTATTAGGGTATTTGAGTATGCTGCTGAGCAGGCCCCAGAGACTTTCAGGTTCATCTGTTATGTGCCTCATGGAATGGTACATATCAGTGGGGTACACCCATTAAAATGTCTGGTATGCTGCAGTTGTGACTGTGGGTTGGCATGAGCATATGTATTACTACACTTTTTCTGCCATGCAAGTGATGAATACTTTCAGGACTCCATAGTTACCATTGCATGTGTTACACCTTTCTGCCTACTGTTTGTACATTTCACATGTGGTCTGTGGGGCATCCCTGTAAGTCATTCACTGTTGCTATGTCTAGGCTCTTAACTATTCAAATATGGTGGTGTCAGACCTGTCATGTGTACAGATATTTGCAGGTTGTCCACATTTCTTTCTCATATTTTGGTCAATATCTCATGCACACCTTTTTCTGGCAAGTCACTCTGGGCTCAAGTCAGAATATGGTGACAAACATTCAAGTTTCAGACTGCATACCCTTCCAAACATCCCACAAAGTGCAGACCCTGTTACTCTCTGAACTGTCTGCATTTGTTGTAACATTATTTGTAATGTGTCCCTGGTTTTGGGCCTTTGCTCCACATATTTTATTACTTGGTCCAGATGTGTTCCTGTAAGAGGTTGTGGGGTATGGGCAGTGCTTATCCTGCTGTGAGTATGTGTGTGGCTTGCAAGGTGCTATAGTGACATAATTACCTACTAGCTTCCAACTAGCATGGCTGTTTCTGTTCACATACTACTATTATGGAAATCCACTAGTTTTGATAGTAATTCTAAATGGCATGCTTTGTGTACTACACATCTATATTCCCTTTACATTCATTCCTACTATTACATGATATATTTATTTTAACACAATGTTCTTGTATAAGAGTCATGGCTTAGTGGTAAGTCATGCAGACTACTGTTTCCAAGGTCCTGGGTTTGGGACTCACAGTGGGATTTTATTTTGCTTTTGAGCTGAATACAGGACCTGTCAATCAAAGTGACTAAGGCACTTTTAAGCAGTTGTAACCAGGTTAGCGCTGGTTTGCGCGGAGCTCACGCATGCGCACTGGCGGTTAGCTCTGCGCACACCCGCTTACAACCGCTTAAACATGCTTACTTTTGCGCACACCCGCGCTATTTTCTTTGAAAGAAAAGAAAATGGGGAGACAGGAAAGTGGTGAAAAAGGGGTCACAAAGAGGGTAAGACAGTAGGGAAACAAGCTTGGGATGTGCAGGAGGGATGTAGGTAAGGCCCATAGCTGCCCATTTCTTCATCAGCAACAGCTGTGCATATGTATGTAATTTGGTGTGACATTTGAAACCTTCCACCCCTGAGAGAGGTGTCAGGACAACAATAATACTTGTTGTACAGCCAATTGTAATTGATAGGTTCCATGTCCAGTAGACATGTGTGCGGAATGGGCAGCTATGTATGGGGTGTAATTTTTTTGTGGGTACAGAGTGCCCTTTTTTTTTTTTTTTTCAGGTGAGAGTGGTATGTCAGGTGAAGGAAGTCGGTACAGCTGGGGAGGTAGGTTGGGTATGTAAACAGACAAACAAGACAAACAAGACGCATACAGGGGCGGTGTATGACATGTGTGGGGGGGTTACGCAATTGACGGGGACGAAGGTTTGGATATCCAGAGCCCATGAGCCCACAGATGGCAACAGTGGAACTGATATCCCCACCCATAGGCAGTTGCCACTGTTCCTTCACTGCCCAGGATGGGGCTGTGCTGGGGGCTGTGTAGGCGGGGCAACAGGCATGCCCGTTAGTTGCACCACCCATGCCTCGAGCTGGTGTAGGGGCTCGAGAACAGAGTCCCGAATCTCCCTACGCACCACAGTCCGGACGCTACGGAGGGTGAGTGGTGGTTCTCCTCCGGCCACACTTGCAGAGGGGGGGGCAAGCCCCATCCCCTGCAGCGCTTCCACCCGCAGGTGGCACAGGGCCACCGGAGGAGGGTCCAGACTCGGCACTAGTGCCAGGTGCACTCGCCAGCTGAGGTGGGAGAGGTGGGTCCGCTGGAACCCGCCTTCCCTGTCGTACTATGTTTTGCATTATGTCATGACAGTTTGGGTTAGTGACATATAATACCATTCACAATTAGTTGTAACAGCATGCATTAGTATTCCCATTAACCAAACACCCAGATATTCACACCATTGAACAGCGTGCATAACACATGCATAATTTGAACAGAAATACACAGTCCAACAACATGCAGGGTTAATTGATGGCAACAGGCCATCAGGTGTGGATGTATGAACAGGGCAGATGCATCAACGGACATGCAAATATATATGACCCAACAGGACAAACGTCCAGGGTGTTAATTGTGATTGCACATACCATTTTCACGTGGAATGGGTTATATGTGGTTATAGGGTGGGGTGAAGAAAGTAATATTAACACCTTCAAATAACAATACATATGCTGTACATTTCTAATAGCTACAGTTATATACACACTACTGTTCTAACTACAGTTTCCTATATGATAACTAATTCAACTTGGTGATAGGACTGTTACTGCAACATCAATATACATTTTATGGTTCTTCATACACATTCATATCTAGCTTTGTTCAGCTACATCATCCTGCTACATTTGCTTTATATAGCTGTAGACAAGTGTGGATGTTTGGTATATCAGACAAACATCCTATCTGCATATTGCAGACTGAGAGCAACATATCCAGATTTTGGGATACACATTCCAGATGCAGCAACACTTTGAACAGATTTTGCTGTTTGGTTTTGAATCTCACATGCATTTCATTCTGTCTTGACTGCAGTATACTTTATTCAGGGGTTATTACTACTGTATTGCTGGATTCATGACACTTTCTCACACTCTCTCACTTGCTTTCATTTTACTATTCAGGATGGTACTTCTAGGCTTTATTGACATGTTTTACCAGTAGTTATTACAATCCTTTCCAGCAGTCTCACTTCTGTCATGTTTCAGTATTTCCACAGGGATATATTTCACACATGTGATTTCATCATCTTCTGCAGCTATACTTTTCAGCCTGCTGCAGGTTGTGTACTATTTTCTTACAGGCAGGGCATTTTTATTTCAGAATATATGTCGGACAGTTTCATGTTTAGGTTAAACTTACAGGCTGAAACACACTTTTGTAATCAAGCAATACTTGCATACACTTTCACACTGTTACTTGCAGATTTTATTCCTTACTGACTACACTGCACTCTTTTGCTGACTGTCATACTTTTATATTTCTTTACAGTTACTGGTAGTGGATTACTGACCTGCCTGGTGGCGCAACCGCACCAGCCTATCGCCATAGGCTCTGCGGTTCGCAGAACGGACACCTGCAGCTGTAATATAAATGAAGTAATATTGGAATACACATCTCCACAATATCAGCTAGTTTAATTTCTTACATACATAATTAAATGTTACTTACTCAGTAGTGGGGCGTTGGGTGTTTGCCGGGCCTCCTGGATCCAAAGGTTCAGTTGGTCCTGCTTGCGTCTCTTCAGGTCTGCATGGTGGTGACGGACCTGCTCACCAGTCCTTGGAATCCCTGTGGCACTGGTGAGATCATGAGCCAACCGGTCCCACGCCTTGGCCCTGTATGCTCCCCAGAGGACCTGGCCCTGCATGAGTTGGGCCTCATGATTATGGACTAGGAGCCAAACCATGTACCTGGACACCTCAACACCCCACCTCTGTGCTCGAAAGCAACTACCCTCTCCTACTCCTGTCATTCTGCCTGCAGGTCAGTTCTACAATCGTTTATGCTGTGTATTCCCGCCTATGGGGCTTATATAGTCCGTTTTTCCCACACATATCTGTGATTGGCCATTTTGGAATTGTATCAACTTCAGTAAACCTGCATTGTCATGCTCTAGTTTGTATTCATTCCTATATATTAGCTATTATTGCATTTACAGGTACTGCTGTCATGGCTTAGTGGTTCTCTACCTTGACTATGGTGTATAGTATCCTGGGTTCGAACCTGGCCACTGCTTTTTATTTTTCATGACTGTCTAGACATGCTGAGGGGTGTGTCTGTGTAAAGGCAGTTTTAATACGGCTTGCTCAACATTGCCTGTCGGTTAGCTTGTTTGCGCGGTGCGCAGCTCCGCGCAAATGGGGTACGCTGCTTTAAGCCTCATTTGGCTATCGGCATGCATATTACGCTCAGCTCAGTTGGGGGCACATAGATTTAGCGTGTTAAACCACTGCTCAGCTACGGGCACTCATTTTGCACCAGTTAAACCACTGCTCATCTACGGGCACATGCACTCACTCTGTTAAACTGTAGCTCAGCTATGAGCACATCTGGCATTTTTTCTTCTTTTGTTACCTCACATGTCTTCAATATAAATGGGCTATTTCATTACATTTTATATAAATTGGGGTTTTATGTTTACATATTTGTCAGGGACTTGTTTCCTGCTTATTTTGAAAAAAAGAAAAAATTGGTGTTGTGGGGGCTCGAACCATGAATGCCTGCTCTTCAGCCAACATCTCTACCGCTACGCTATCGCTTCCTGGCTTATTTTGCATATTTAGTTCTTATATGCTTTCCCACTGACTGCTAACTGTAGCTGTGCTACGGGCACGCCCGCGCAAACGAGCGCACTCACGGTTAAACATCTTTACAATTTAAAAAATATATATAACATGTTCATTTATATATATTTTATGTTCATGGTCTGTGGGGGCATGTGTTGTGTTGTGTTTATTCACATTTCCGTGGACTCTGTTGTGGGTGTTTACTTTGGGCACTTTTACACTTCTGGGGGCGTGTCCGCTTGCAGGGCTCAGCCTACGGACACGCCCCTACTGTCTTACACGGACAGTGTTAGACTTAGGTGTGATTCAGCATGCTCTCATGAATATGCAAAGCATGCTGACATCACTCCGTTTAACTGCAGCCTCCGTGTAAGAGTTATAACTCTTACACGGAGGCTTTGTGAATCCTGGGGATACAGACATGCATAAAAAAAATAAAAAATGTATATATATATATATATATATATATATATAATTCCATCTTATTTCTTTTCTTTTATTTATTATGTAATGCAAACTCAACATAATGTCCCTCCCTTGCTAGCACACCCGCTATACCTATCCTCAAAGACTGGGCAAAAAAAAAAAAACGGGCATGATAAATATTACTGTAGCAAAAATGTAATTTTGTTGGGTCCCAACATCTTCTCTTTTGAGTTCATGAATTCTAGATTCAGAGGATCAAACCTTGTGCCTCAGGAGTTTTAACATGAGTAGCCAGTGCAATTGTCAGACGAAATACAATAAAGGCAATGCACCCTTTTCCAAATGTATGCACTTGCCTTTTCTAACTGTCAAAGCAACAGTCGGTCAGGAGAGATGATGATATCACCCCAGAATAGCATTCTGGTACTCCACTGTGGCTGCTCCGCTGGCATTAGCTTTTTGTTAATAATGAAAACTACATTGTAAAAGATAACAAATAAAGATATTAACACACCATAAGATCTCCTTGGGAGCTGCCTCTGGTCATAATGTCGACTGTGACTACCATCGCAGCACTAACACTCTGCTATCAGCCCAGTGCTTCATTCAATCCACCAAACAATGGAACTGGAAAACAAAGCTATATGTTGCTAAATGAGCCTTCACAGTTATGTGTGCATAACATGATTGCCAACCGTCCGTCTACCAAATAACTCAGCAACATAAGAGGCCTCATGGCACAAAGGTATAAGAACCTCTGCACTCCAGTTGACCCGACTTCAGTTAGAGGTATGAGAGCTGGTGGGGTTGCAGGGGAAGGATGGGTGTGAGCAGCTGATATTAGTTTGCTCATTCCGGAAGAAAGCAAGCAACTTAGGCTAACTGCAATAAGCAATGTGTGAGCCTAGTTAACCTTTTTCTGCTTAAGCAATGAGCTGCTTAGTCATGAATTTGCATATGCATGAAAGCGAGCATGTACCTCCTGAGGGCATCTCACTGGACTGGCAACGGTGTTGTAAGGGGAGGGAATAAGGGCACTCTCACCAGCAACAGCACAATACTGCACCAGTGTTTCTTAATCTCCTCACTGCCCCTGGATGTGGTTTGGACTGAGCTCCAGGAAGCTAAGGTGGGTTCAGTGGACCTCATGAATGAGGAGAGAAGCTGGTGGCAGCTGATCAACTATAGGGAGGAAAAAATAAATACTTTGGCAACAAACCTAGCAATGGTCACTTAAGGTACTGAGAGATAGATACTGAAATATTTTTAAATTGTTTACAATTTCCACTGTATGCTTTCATCATACTTAGAACCTGGACTCCCCTATTACCAAACCTGCATCAGACTTTTTTATGCTTTTTCATCCCCCCGACTGTCTGACAAACGTCAACCCCTACCTCTCAACCTCTTAGTGCAAGAAATCTGGACAAAGCTCGACAAAATGGGAGGGGGGGGACAAAAATACGGACATATTTTACTTAATTGTAAACCACTTTTTCATACTGAGAGTTGTATTTTCTGTTTGTGAGTGCTCTATCTGTGCTTTTCTGTGTATTTTTGTGAGGTTTCTGTGTTCTAGTCATTTATCGTAGTCTGGATAGAGGCCTGCTGTATCCAGGCCTGGTTGTTTTGCTTGTTGAGTTTCCTGTGTTTCTGGCAGCCATCTTATGCTGGTAGGAGCTTGTCTTCTCTGTTACTGAGAGTAACAGGGCTGCCTAACCTTCTCTAGCAAGAGTGATGGGTTGTAAGTGCAGGGGCTAGCTGGATTGGGTAGTAATTCACGCTTCTAGATTCTTCCATATTTTCTGGTGTCTAAACCCAGTTTTTGCAGGATGTTGCACTTGTTTGCACATTGCTCACTGCCACTGTGCTGTTTTCACCCATTGCAAGGTATCTCAGTTGCATTTTTCCCTTAACACGCAGTCTTGTGTAACTGACACCCTCTCTTGCAACTATTGTGTTGATTTTATCAAGTCTTACTCACACCTGTAGGTACTGTATTCTGATAGTACCCACTCTACCATTCTTGACCTCTCGTAGATAGATTCTGACAACCATGGACGGACAATTTCCTGTGGTTTCTCCTGCTAGTCTGGTTGATATGGGCATCCTGGTACAGTGCAGCAACTGCCTCATGTACACGGACAACCTTGTTCTTCTACCACCTAGGAACACAATATGTGAGAGATGCAATTACATTAAGAACATAGAATCCTTGCTGAATCAATCACAAGCCAGTACATCTCGCACTGGGAAGGTTGTCTGCACAAACACCACATCTCTAACACCACCTACACTTGTACAATCCATTCCTACATATGGGGAGGTTTTCAACAAAAACATACCTAAACAAAAGAGAACTGTGAGGCAAAAGCACACGCGCATCACAACCCACCACACCAAGCACCACACATAGTACACATGCCTGTGTTTTACAGCATCTAAGGCCCAGCCACAAAGCCAACATACTAGTCATAGGAGATTCTATCGTGAGACACGCAGATGTGCCCCTCGCCAGGCTAGACAAGGAGAAAGTCACGATAAGTTGCTTGTCAGATGCTAGATTCTGCCTTATCACTCATGTACTCAAGTCTCTCAACAACAGGTACTGTTATGACTCTGTCATAGTCCATGTTAGCATGAATGACTTGAGACATACCTCTCTGGAGTATATAAAGAGAGACATGATTGAGCTCACTGAATGTGTGTCCCAGGCAGATATGTCCCTAGCCTTATGCAGCATCCTGCTGTCACCCAGAATGATGCCTCAATACAAACAGAAAATTATTGACTTTAACAATTGGCTTAGTTTTTGGTGTCATTCCAAGGGGATCCAGTACCTGCTAGCCTGAGAGGCCATGATTCATTGACCACAATGCTTTGCCAGAGATGGCCTTCATCTGTCTCCCTTGGGCTTCAGGCTTCTGGCAAAGACCCTTGCCTCCCCCATAGTGCCTTTTTTAGGCAAAGTCTTGAGGACAAAATTACCAACGTGAAAAATTCTTCTAAATGAATTTTAAAAGTCATGCTGCTAAAAGCTAGAATCTTAACATGAAAGTGCACTTATTGCAAGCATTCCTCGCTCTGGAAGATGCTGACATTTGTGCAGTCACTGAAACCTGGTTCAAAGCTGCGGAGAGCATCCCAGCTTTACCAGGTTACTTGTCCTACCATACTTTCAGACCCCAAATGGAGAGCTACAAAGCCACAGGAGGTGAAGTTTCAATATCTATCAAAGATATACACACCTCCAGGCTGGTCAAACAGTATGACACACAGGAGACACTCCAGGTGCAGTTAACTGTTCACAAAACAAATATTCAAATCATAGCTAGCTACAGACCCCCAAACATGACTCAGGAGGCCAACTCCACCTATTTGGACTTACTTGAATCCATCAAGATTCAACCCTCTACCCTGATCCTGAGTGACTTTAACTACCCAACCATAGAGTGGAAGACCTATTCTAACTCAAACACGAATGCCCAGAGATTCCTTGACTTTGTTATTGGCAATGCATTGGATCAGCTTGTCGACACTCCCACAAGAGGCTAGAATATCCTGGACCTGGTACTAACCAACATGAGTAGCCACTGTAGCACCCCTACAGTGTCATCCTCCTTGGTAAGATCACTTAAAGCAATCACTTTCAAAGTCACCATCTCCTCTGACCCCCCCCCCCCTTGCCAGGGTCAAACAAAAAAACTTTTCCAAAGCTGACTACAACCTTCTGAGAGCAGGGATAAGCAGCTTCACAGCCACCATCCCTTCAGCTGGAACAAGTACTAATGTCCAAGCCTACACCAAAAAACTATATGAGCACCTCTATAGCTGCATGGACTCAGCAATACCTGACAGGACCAAATCATCTTCCTCAAGGAAGAGTAAACCTGTCTGGTGGACAGCAGCAATAAACAGACTCTATAATAAAATGAAATAATTGCTGTCCAGGACCAAGAAGGAGCAAGAGCCAAGTTGGAAGCAATCTCTCCTTTGTCTGAACAAGCAAATAAGGTCACTGGTGAAATTTTTATGGCTAAATTCGAGTCCAGATTGGCCAAATCCACTAAGGATGATCACAAGGCCTTCTTTGCCTACAGCTGCAGTCTCAAAGTTAACTCCCAAATATGCTCAGAACTGGTGGTCAAGAATACCACATACACAAATGCCATAGATATAGCCAACCTGCTGGCAGACAAGTTCAGTGAAAACTTCAACCCCCTGTCCCCCCCATCAGTAAACCAGGACATCTCCAGCCCCTGACCTCCTCCCCTCACCATCAGAGAGCAGGTCATTAATGCCCCTTAAAGCAAAAAATACAACCTCCATGGGACCCAACAACATCCCTGGCTGTGTCCTCATGAACTCAGGCAAGAGCTGTCAGCACCACTAGGCACTCTATTCAACCAAAGCCTGTGCACGGGCTTCATCCCAGCAGAATGGAGGACAGCCACTGTCACTGATGCAGGCAATTACAGGCCCATCAGCCTAAGTAGCCTGATCTGCAAGGTCATGGAAAGCATTATCATGGACCTTATAAACAAGGACATTGGCGACCTCCTAACACTTGATCCCACACAGTTTGGTTTTGTCAAAGGGAGATCATGCCTGTTAAACCTGGTCGCCTTTTTTGAAACAGTAACCAAATCCATGGATGAGGGGAAGACAGTGCAAATCACCTACCTTGACCTAGCCAAAGCCTTTGACACTAATCCCCACCTGGGCATAATAGATAAACTCTTCCAGCTAGGTATCAACCTGTATGTTACCAGATGGGTAGCTAACTGGCACACTGATAGAACCAACTAAGTCAAAATAGGGGAAGACACCTCTAGTAGTAGACCCGTAACAAACAGTGTACCCCAAGGATTGGTCTTGTAGCCTCTACTGTTTGGGGTATACTCTTCTGAGGTGCAAGCCAAAACCAGTGGTCTGTTGCTGACCAGGTTTGCAGATGACTGCAAGCTGGGCATTTTCATAAATTCCCCTAGTGATGTGAACATCATCCAAGAGGGCCTTACCCAAACTAATGACTGGTGCCAGAAGCATGGCTTCAAACTGAATGTCAAGAAATGCTTCTTTATCCCCTTTGGGGAAATTGGCATCTCACTAATTACCACATTAATAATAATGTACTAATCATGCAATCAGTCATGAAGGACTTGGGCACCCAAGTTGATAGCAACCTGACTTTTGACCACCATGTTGCCGCCGTTGTACAGAAGACTTTCTAAATGGGCAACCTCATAAATAAGGGGATTTCATCCAGGAACAAGGAGGTCATTACATCCCTGTACTCCTCCCTTACCAGGCCCATTATCGAGTACAATACCCCCTTCGGCATGTACCTTGCCAAGCACATGCAGCAGTTAAAGAGACCACAGACATTCCTGACCAGGAAAATCCAGGGTCTCAAACATCTATCTTGTACAGATAGGCTAAAAGCCCTGTCCCTATACTCAGCCTCATACAGACTGCTCAGAGGTGACCTATGTCTGGTATACAAGGCCGTTTCAGACTCAGCCTTGATGGAGTTGCTGCATATCCGTAAGTCAAACTCCACTTGTGCAACTCGCATACAAGGCCTCAACCTGGTCTCTGACATTAATAGAACTTGTTGGTGGGATAGATTTGTGTTCCAGTGACTCCTCCATCTGTGGATTAGACTCCCTCTCCATGTCAAGCAGAGTACCTCACTAGCCCTCTTTAACAGGAACCTGGATGACTGGATAGGAAACAGAAAATAAACCCCTAGGATCCCACCGGTGTCCCTTCTGGACAGGGAAAACAGGTGCTGACTTTGTGGAAACATGGGTGAAATTCTTGGCTAGGCTTATAAGGGCCTCCAGGCTAATAGCCTAGTATCATCCTATGAACCTATGAACCTATATTGCTCTTATAAACTTAGAAAGTTGCTAGAGTAACAGGGTTTATTTTAACATAAATTTTCTGAAGAATTGGATGTCTGAAACTCAAATGTATGTCATTATTTAGTGACTTCAATCCTGAGATCACCCCTGTGATGTGCCAGAAAATCACAACTTTTATGAGGAACGAACCAAAAATATAAGCCAAAAATCTGGACATTCTGAGAAAATCAGGACATTTGAGAGGTATGCTTCAACTCTCCATGATCGATTCACTTGTTTGCTACAGGATGACAGGCAATTAGACTGGTTATGATTTACACAGGCATTCATTTTTTTCTAAAGCCCTAACCTAACTCTTAGTGATTGATTGGTCGCCACAAGTGCCTACTGTGTCTTTCCCTGCATATGAGTGCTCCCACTTACATGCTAATGAAGGCTGCCATCTCCACTAAGTCAATCACACATCTCCCATCATGGCTGTTTTGGAAGTGTGCAGCAAAATACAGCTAGTGGACTATCAGAACCCTCAGTGCAGGTGAGCTGGCATTTGCCATTTGCATCTACTTTCCCCTGCCCATCTATTTCAGTGGTTGAGACATTAACTGAATGTTGATCATCTGGGTTATAGTCAGGATTTATCCCTCTACACCACAGACCTGGGCAAATTTGCTTCAGATGTAAAATTTCCCAAACCTTTTCTGGAATGGGAACTTGCTGCCAATTTTTCACAACTGCCAAGGCTCTAAATCCTGTAGGTGGCTATCTGAAAATATCTCCATCTTCGAAGTCAGTAAAGCAACACCTTGGGAAAGACTGAATTGAAAGTGATTGAAAAACTCTCTTGTTCACAACAGGGTCTCCTGTATAATTGGCAGAGTAAAACATTTGTTGCTTAGCTCATGTCTGCACATTGTTCAGACCACACAGATGAGCATCAGCTCTAAAAAAAGTAATGTCTTTCAATAACCCCATGTATCTCCAAGAACATAGACAAGGACAAGAACATTTGTTACTTTTGAATACTTCCTATTGCCCCTGTTGCATCTGTGAATAGTTTCTAGTCACTGGTAGTCATGTGTTCATCCTGCTAGAATGGCACCCCGTTAAACTCCTCCAGGAACTGTTTCCACACAGACAAGTCCTCATTAGCCTACATTGTTGCCCCCTACTCATGGTGTTTCTGAAATTTACCTTTTATTAAGGTAACCAGAACTCTAGAAAAATTTCTCTGTGAGGCTACTGCTTGGAAAGGAAAATTCAACACACCTAACATGGACATGACTTCTCCCACCCTATCATTTCTTCTCTAACAGATGCCCTTAATGTTGTCTTTTAATAATGTGAATTTGTTCACAAGATTCTAAAACAGCCACTTGGAATATTCCCTTTTATCCCCAGGAAGGTCAACCCTCCAAATCTTCTCCTTAGCTGTCCATGGGGTGTGAGATACTACTGGTTGAAAACTGCCAGGAAGTAGAGAGTTTGTTAAATGGAACCTATCAGAACCCCCCAGTGAGTCATCATCACTTGGATTGGTCCTAAAACCTCTGGGCACATGAACTCCCAGCCTGGCTCTTACCATGTCAAGACTCACTTCATCCAAAGATTTAAAAAACAAATCAATATATTCTTTGCTCCCATGTTGACTATGGGGTCTCAGTGTGCTACTACCTACATTTTTAACGTCTTGATCATTGTTGTCTTTTCCACTGTGTTCTGACACAGCTTCTTGCGATGCCAGCCTGTCTCCGGATGTAAAGTGCTCAGCTTTAGCTGGCATGACTGGAGCTGTTCAAGTCCCTCTCCTGGACCTCTGCTTTCTCCTCCTGGTATCTTCATTCACTTCCTAAGTAGCATCCCCTTTTGATTGCCTATTATTCTGTGAACAAGTTTGATGCCTGGGATATAAGAGTTTACAGCCTGGTCTCAAAGGAGATAGTTTCCATCATTCTACTTGCAGCTAAAAAATGGGAAAATGAGAAGCAAATAAAAAGGCATGGAGAGTAACAAGACATTCTTAACCATCAGAGCTCATTAGTAAACTAGCACCTCCCAAGGTTATAAAAAAGTGGGTAGAAGAGGGGTAGGGCAAAGTCCTCTAACTATATGGATACTACATATGACCTCAGGTGAGGGAAAGAAGATGGGCTGGTATTTACCAGCCTGTGCTAGCTGGATTGATCCAGCCACCATCCTTGCACACTCTTTTTAAGAATGTTCTTTTCTGACATCATAACGTTCTTCTCTCCTTTTTTTCTGAATAGCAAAACCACAAATTTGTCCCAGTGGTTCCACCCGTGTCCCTCATTGATAGGGTCGCCTGGTGATGAGTGAGGTTTCTTTTTTGGAGATAAACTCTTGTAAGTGCCCCAGGGCCATTAAATTAGTAACCTAATATGATCCTATAATCCCATGAGAAAGTAATAATCAACCCGCTCTCCTTGTTGTGTAAGCACATCTCATTTTGTCCCTATAGATTGACATAATCTTCTTATTGTCTTGCTGACAGTAAACCTGTTGCATTCACCTGCCAAGAGAATACAACCTTCACCGTTGTGATCTCTTTGCATTCTGGGTAACTGCACCACCTGCTGAACCACTGACACTTAATTGTTTCATGCAAAGGTTGCTCCTTAACTTTGCTACCTCCCTTTCTTTTACTCTCTTGTGTTATTTTACAGATTAACAGAGACATGATTAGTGACATTTTGGACTGAAGTGGTAAGAAAATATTTAAGTTTTCTTGTACTGTTTCTGCTTCATCCAAAGATTTTAAAAAGGGGTGACAGTCACTTTGTGAGATGCTTCATTGAATATTGCTTTTCACCTCCAGGATGTTTGCTTTTATTTTTGTTTTAACTTTGTAACTCTGGGGCTGAAAATGAAAGTGGTCCATGTGCTTTTGTGTTTTTCCTTGATCAACAAATTAAATAAATTAATAAATGCATTTCTTTTTTTTTAATTTTATTAATATAGCATAATGCAAACCAAGCAATGAGAACAGAAAAAAATAATTTCACTCTGTCTTATTCATACTTGTTTTCAAAGATATAATACTGGGATAGATTTCTGCATGTTAAATGTATACAGTTTTGCCCTGCAAGCATAATCAGTGAAATATCTGCACATTCCACAGGAATTTAGAGTCATGCCCCATAACTACAGAACTTACAAACGTATGTGCCTAAAATTACTTGAATATAAAAGCGTGTTTATTTGCTATTTTATTATTTTTTAATTTATTTTTATTCTTTATATCCTCATGACACCATTTAAGGCCCATGGGGTCACCTGGCTTTTCCAGATGTTGTAAAGTATATTTATAATGTTTTTATTTTGCTTTATTTTCCTTTATCTTATTCTCCTATAGTCTCAAAACACTGCCATGAGGCCCAGACAGCTGTCTGGTTTCTTAGGATGGCACCCTGATGTCCTATACAGTGACATCAGATGCTGAAAGCTCAGGACAATGGTACCTGTAGACAAAGCTATTAACAGTAACAGGAGCACTTTTACTGCCTTTCTCTCTCTCTCTCTCTCTCTCTCTCTCTTTACATTCATTCAGCACTATTCACAGCAAAGCAGTTCATATATAAGTGATTGCAACTGAGCCAGAACAAAAAATACAATGCCTGTATAATGTGACCCAGCTACCAGCAGTTAACAGAATAAGTTGCACACCCATCTACCAGCAGATAACAGAATTGATTGCACACCCAAATACCAGCAGATAACAGAATCAATTGCATACCCAGTTACCAGCAGATAACAGAATCGACTGCATACCCAGCTAACAGCAATAACAGAATTAACTGAGCACCCAGCTACCAGCAGATAAGAGAATCTCACCCATTTCCAGTACTTAATTTTACCCTTTATTAATGCAAGCAGCACCATACTACATGCGTGAACTTTAATCTGGGATTCAATTTTCTACTTTGTTTGGGGGGGGGGCAGGTCATAATACAGATCTAGCATATGTTCCTTCATATCAGTGATTTACTACAATCGACTAGCACCAGCCAGTAAATAAATTACTATATAATATTATCACACCACCATTCACCAACCCCCCACTCATTATGCTTGTCCCATTTTTCTTTACCTGAAAATTTGATTTTTTTAATTGCCAAAAAATCTCTTACTTCCAAACAATGGCCATACTAATTATCTTCTAGAGCAACCTGCTTGCACCATAAAAAGGCCTCTAGGCCTTAAACGATTCAACCAAACATTCCTGCTCCTTTACTCCATCCATGGGTAACTTAAACTCTGCTTACTTCTTTAGGATCATGTGAGAAAAAGGCCAGACAAACTTGTTCCTAAGATTAAATAACCCTGCAGAGTCAGTCTTTTCTACTAGGCAATGTATGTAGCCATCTAGGACCTGAAGAGCATGCCATGGGATATTAACTCCCCCCCCCCAACTTGCAATGTGACCTACCTACCCATCAGTTGTAATAAGGTGGAGCTAACAGGACAACTCTGTTCCCAAACAAGCTTACATTTTAAATTAACTTAAACCCCAAAACCTCAGTGGCAAGTTGGACAACAACCTAATTTTGTACTGAGTTTTGTTTTTGGTTATATTCTTACTAGATAGACCAATACTCATGATTCTGAAAGCATAACTACAGAGTAAGGCATTTGTTTGAAGGAGATATCACTTTGAATGTACCATCATCAAGACCATTTAGCTGAATTCAGTTTGTCTGAATGTCACACTGAATAAAAGACCAGACTGTTGAAAACCTTACACTCGTGTGCAGAAGTCACTGACCGTAGCATTACAGATGCACTCTGGATTGTTAAACTGCATCATTTATGTGAGAGGAAGGTTTGGGAATAAGGTTACATGGTTAGTTTTGGGATGGGGCACATTTTAATTTTTAAAATTATGTTTCTGCTTGGCTTTGTGCATTTTGATTGAATGTGTTCAGAAATCGGATGTCAAGGGGGGGGCGTGGCCAAGGATGAACACAGGATAGCAGCAGATTTCTTCAGCTCCACCAATTTCATTACACTGACAGGAATTAATTACTTAAAAAATTATTTTTTGAAGTAATTTTCTTTCTAAATATGTTGGTTTTATATAGTTCTTGAACTATATCTAAAAAGAAAGGAAATTTTAACAATATTCCTGTCAGAAATCACATTGGAAATTTTCCTGTCAGTTTATCAGTCTGAAATGAGTTCCAGTAAGACAAATTCTCAAGACTCCAGCATCAAGAAAGAACTTCAGTCTCTGATAACTATAATCCAGCAACTTACTGCTAAGATGGATAAAATGGATACTAAAATAGACACCTTAATAGAAAAAACTACAAAACAAATAGACTTGTTACATATAGACCTGCAACAACAGAAGATCCAGATGACAGGCATAGAAGAAGCTGTGAATGACATGGAAAATAGAATACAAGAAGAGGAAATCAACATTGAGTTTCTTCTGAAACAAAATACACATTTACAAACAAAGCTGGATGACTTGGAAAATAGATCCAGGTGCAATAACATTAGGATTTTTGGACTGCCAGAAAATATTGAAGGTAATAATATTACTTCTTTTTTAACAACATGGCTCCCTAAAACTTTAGACTTACCAGAAGCATTCTCTTTTGGTATCGAAAGAGCACATAGATCTATAGCTAATACTAACTCTAACAAAAACTATCCTAGATCAGTTATAGTTAGATTTCTATCATCTTTTGATAAAGAGATGGTTCTTAAATCTGCTTGGGCTAAAGCTCCTGTTAAGATTAATGAGACAACTGTGCATTTTGACAATGACTATTCTTCCTTGGTAATAGCAAAAAGCAAAGTTTTTCTGCCACTAATAAGGGAGCTTAGAAAAGCACAGTTTAAAACATACCTTCTGTTTCCTGCCAAGCTAAAAATCTTCCTTCCTGATGGTCCTAAAATTTTTGATGACTTAGACTCTGCTTTACTGTTTATCAAAAAAATAAGATTTTGGATAAAATAGAGGAAATGGAATGGGCTAGTCCTTCATTAAAGAGACTGGCAACTGAAACTTCGTGGAAGACTTCAGAGAAGAAGAAGAGACTAAAGAACAAATGATTTGTTCTATGTTTTTTTTTCTTTTTTTCTCTCATCATTTTACTTCATTATTAATCTTTTTAAATATAGTTCCTGCATTTCCAGAAAGCCACAAATGTTCTGAAAAAGATTTAATCAAAGTAATTCTCTGTGTGCAAAGAAATGTTTTGTTTCATAACCAGTCAAAATATCTGAGGAACTAATAACAAGCTATTATTCAATTTGTTTCTCTTTCTCAAGAAGAGAAGTAAGGTCAGTAATTTAATACATTTTTTTCTTTTTTTTCTCCTTTTCTTTGTTTAAACAATGACATTCTATTTAGATTATGTAATGGGTAAAGGGTGGGGGAGGGCAGGGAGAGAAGAGTAATGAAAATATGATAAATGGAATAATAACATATTTATTCCTTGTAAAAAGTTTATATGTTCTTCAAATGCTATTCCTAATTATACTTTCTTGATTATACTGATTATGCTTGTTTGTAAATAATCTGTCATGCTTTAACTAATAATAATTAGAACTAAATAATAGTAAATAATATGTTTTATTTTTAACTCTATTAATATAAACAGTAAGTAATATTCCATTGTATATACTTCTTATAGCTTTCTCTTACATTTTTTTATTTCTGCTTTACACTCTTTTATTTTCTACTCTCTTTTCTTTTCTTTATTCTTTCTCTTTATTTTTTTTCTCATATTAATATATAGAAATGCTTCTGATCATATAGACACAGTAAATAATAAGATTTGCATAAAAATTGAGTTGGGACAAAACTATTGAGTTTTATTACTTATTAATAACTTTGGGCTTAATTTCACTTACATAGAGCCTGTAATAACCTGTAAAATACATCGCAAAGGTTTTGTCATGTTTAGATGCATTTACACTGCTAAATGAATGTTTGTCACTAGTTTTTAACAAGTTTCCCGCCAAAATGTTAAGGGAGACAATCTGGAATGTGGGCTACCTCATGAACAGTGTCCTCATGCTGCTTCAAAAGCTTCAACTCTCAGAATTCTCACAGAGAAGCTGAAAGCAGTCAATCTGACCTTTGACCCAGATATCACACTGACACATCACAGATTCAGGAAGAACACTCTACCAGGAAGTAGAACTGATGCAAAT
Source organism: Protopterus annectens (assembly GCF_019279795.1). Taxonomy (NCBI): domain Eukaryota; kingdom Metazoa; phylum Chordata; order Ceratodontiformes; family Protopteridae; genus Protopterus; species Protopterus annectens. Next base: position 20,886,765 of record NC_056748.1, on the reverse strand, counting down.
GCGACTATGTGAAGGAAAATGAACTCTTTGACATTTAAATGTGAGTTATTTTATATAATTACTTAAATATCTATGTTATAATTCATAAAATATGTCAGTTATAAGGATTTTAAATGATGCAGTTTCTTGTAGTAAGTAAATGTCTTATTTTAGAAGGCATAGAAAATGAAACATTTATTCAAGTGTTTTTGAAAATCTACTTGACTGCAGCATACTAATCTGTGTCGAAAACTTATGTTCCAAACATATACATTACTATAACTCATTTAATTCATCTGATTGACAAGCATAAATAACTTTATAACTCTATTCTGGAAGAAACTGTCATGTGATATATTTTAAAGCAGTAGTATAGACATACAAAATACAGATTTTTTTTTTACAATAATGCAAGTGTTTCTGAGAATTTGCATGACTATGCAGTGTGGTTTATAACAGTTTCTATAAATATAATATTTTATTCTATTGACAATAATGAGTATGAGTAAAATGCTCATATACAAGCAATTCAAGGGTTTTTTTTTGGAAGCTGTTGACTGCATTTACATGACAGAAAATAGATGCATCTTAATATATGTAATATCTGAACCATATTAGCCAAAGTTTTTGATTTAAATGAATGTTAGAACTTATTTTTACATACTTTGAATAAATTAATATGTAAATATGCCTTCCTTTTTTTTTTTTTTCTTCTCTCTTTCTTTCACTCTCTCTCCCTCTTTCACATCTTTTATTTCTCTCTCTCCTCTTGGTTCCTAATATAAAGTATATTTGAATGCTATTTGAATACAAGTGTATTATATTACATAGATGTATATAGTAGTATGAATAGTTTTTAAAAAAAAAAGTTTATTTTAGTTTATATGATGCTGTTTTATCAAATGTGTAGTCTTGTCTTGCTAGATAATTGAATTGAAAGCTGTTAATTTAAGTTAAATATAACCAGTATTAAATTGATAAGGTGGTAGCTGAGGTACTGCTGCTTAGGGTAGGGGGTTAACTTGAGTGGTAAATACTACTCTAAGTTGGAGTTTTTAACTCCAGGCTGGATGCAAGGTTTAATCCTTACATTATTTTCACTTGTTCATTGTTATATGTATATAGTTTTGCCATCCACAATATATTTTGTACACTCATTGTCACTACAAACAAAATTGAATCCTATACAAAATCCCATAAGAGATTCAATAAATACGGCTATATTTAAAGGTACACCTAAAGGAGGAGATGTAGCATTACTTATGTTGTTATTTGTTATTTTGATCATAAGATTCTTAAGTTTTAAAAATGCCAAATGACATCTTTAAAAGGAATTTCTTTAAACATTAATGGATTGAATAATCCGTGTAAAAGGGCAAGCCTAATAAGATACATTAATTTACATAAGGCCAACTTAGTCTTCCTGCAAGAAACCCATCTCTTGAAAAAAGATATTGATAAACTAGCCACAAACAAATATACAGTATTGGTTAGTTCAGAGCACACTCAGAAAAAAGAGGAGTGGCTATTTTATGGAATAAAAGTATGCCCATTCCTAAAACCATTAAGTCTTATCAGGATGACAAAGGAATGTTTTGTATGGTTACAATACAAATTAATGGGAAGACTTACACTTTAATTAATGTATATTGGATACCTGGAATTGGTATTAATACAGTGAAGCATCATCTTGATAAGATCATATCATTCTCTATAGGAGATATTATTTTAGCTGGTGACTTTAATTGTATACTACATGAAAGTGATACTACCACTATAGGAAAAAGAAGAATTACATCTAATGCAAAACATTTAAATGATTTTGCTAATTCTTATCATTTGAATGATATTAATAATCAGATAGATTCAAAATCATTACCATACACCTTTTTTTTCTAACAGATACAAAACTTATTCAAAAATAGATAGGGTCTTCATTTCTAACCAGATGGTAACAGATTTAATTAATTCCAAAATCATTTCATGTCCTATATCTGATCATAATTCAATTGTTTTTGAATTCATGATAAAAAATACTCATAATGTTCAGATCAAAAGGATACCAGCATACTTAACTCAACTAAAAGACTATAAAGAATATATACTTTCAGAAGTACAACATTTTCTAGACATAAATAATACTCCTGAAGTCTCCATTGTCTATGTTTGGGATGCCTTAAAATCATATCTATATGGACAAAGTATAAGATGGTATAATAATAAAAGGAATCTTGGGATAAGGAATTGTTAGATATTCAAAGTAAATTAGACTCTTATAAACATAATAATAAAGAAACTATTATGGATAAGAAGGTCATTGAAGAAATAAACAAACTAAATGAGAAATACAAAGAAATTTTAACTCATAAAGTTAAAATAACTCTAGAGAAATACAAGTTTTTGTCTTACTCAATAAGCCCCAAATACTTACATAGACTTAAAAATAAAACAAAAAGGTTGAATAAACAAAACCATATCAAAGAAATATTTTCTCTAAGGAAAAAGAAGAATGTTTCTAGTCTACCAGAAATACTAGATGAATTTAGAAATCACTTTCACAAAATTAACCATAATAACATTAACATGGAACCTAAAGATAAAATAAAGGAGTTTATAACCACAAACATGAATAAAAAGCTTAATAAACAACAGATTAAACTATTGGACAAAAGTATTTCATATACAGAGGTTATTACACAAATAAATAAGCTTAAATCAAACAAAGCACGTGGTAATGATGGTATTATACCAGAGATATATAAAATCCTTTCTAAAAGTACATATTCATTAATACATAAGGTTTTTATTTTGGCCCAAACTGAGTTAATAACCCCCCCATCTTGGCAATATACATTTATTTCGCCAATTTTAAAACCTAATAAAGATCCAACTAGATGTACTTCATATCGGCCCATCTCATTACTTAATGTTGATTATAAAATGTTTATGAGTATTTTTGCTGATAGATTGAAGACAATCATTCCCGGCATTATAGATATAGATCAGACAGGCTTCATTGTAAAGAGAAATACTTTTGATAATATAAGAAGAACTTTAACATTAATTGATTTTGCAAATAGGAAAAAGAAAGATTTAACACTTATTAGTCTTGATATAAGTTCAGCATTTGATTCAGTAAGTTGGGACTATCTGTTTACCTTACTGAAGTGCACAAACTTCTCAGATGCATTTGTAAATCTAATTGAGCATTTATACAAAGGAACGTTGGCTTATATTAAGATAGGAACATATGTTTCACAAAAAATACCCATTCTTAAAGGTACAAAACAAGGATGTCCACTTTCTCCACTATTATTCACTTTAGTAATGGAGCCTTGGGCTAATTTGATCAGAAACAGTACTGACATAGAGGGTTTTGAAATAGATGAAAATACAACATCCAAAATTCAACTTTTTGCAGATGATGTTCTAATTACATCAGCAGGATCTAATTCTTCTATGCAGTCTCTATTTGATAAAATGATTAATTTTAAAAGTATTTCTGGTTTAATATTCAATGAAGAAAAAACTAAAATACTACCTATATATACACGAAAAAATGTTCTCATTAGTTATTTTACTAAATATGTACCCAGTTCAGGTCAGATAACTTATTTAGGTATAATACTATCTAAAGATATTAAATCTATTATATATAATAATTATAATACCTGTTTTCTTAATATACAAAATCTTTTTAATACCTGGAATAATATGTTTTTTACTATGGAGGAGAGACTTACAATTATTAAAATGATAATATTTCCCAAGATTTTATACTTAATACAATCAATAATACTTCCACCTACAAAAATAATTATCAAGAAACTGAATACACTAATGTTAAATTTCCTATGGGCACCTAATAGACCTAGGATTGCATTAAAGAAACATACTAATAGCTGGTCTCAAGGGGTATTTCTTTTCCAGACTTTAATTTATATACTATCTCTTCTATTGTAAAAGTTATTACTTTATTAATAGATCAGTCATTTGTCGCAAAATGGAAAGATTATTGGGAGCTAATTAGTATGCACTTCATGAAATTCTCCTTAACACATAAAAATATGATTGTAAATAACTCCATGTTATGGTTACTAAAGGAATTTTGTACTTCACCTATTACACCTAAACATATGGTTTGTTACCCATTAAATATTATTATTAGCTATCGTAACTTTATATTCATGCACCCTAAGTATAGGGAATGGAATTTTATTATATTCCCTATAATGTATACTCATGGTATGCTTTTGTCATCTACTTCTGAAGAAACTCATTTAGCTATAGATAATGATCTAAAGTACTGGTATCAGTTGATATCTGATAATAAAGTTAAAAATCTAGATTTCTTAAAACAAGAATTTGATCTAAGAGAAACTTGCTGGTTAGAGGTTCAGACCTTTAGACAACATCTCATTGATAGAATAGATCTAATGTCTATAACAGCTAAAGAATCTATTCCAACACTGATTGATTACTTGATATTAAATTTACAACATAAAGTTTCTGATAAAGGTAAACTTTCATACATACATAAAATTATCAGACAAGAAACTTTTTACAGTGTAGATACATACTGGAATTATTTCACTTCTATTAATGGGGACCCACCAAATCAACAAGATAAACAATATATATTGGAATCTGCCTATAGAACTACGTCTTCCATTGTCTGGAGACTTTATACATGGAAATTTTTACATAGATCTTTTTATACACCTTTGATGATGAATAAAATAAATAATAAAGATAATCTATGTAAGATATGTAATATAGAAATTAATGCTGACTGGGCTCATATGTTTTATGACTGTATAAAATTGAAAGAATACTGGAAGTCAGTTAATGGATTTTTGCAAGCTCTTTTACAGATAATTTCATTATTTCTAAATCTCTTATATTATTCAACACACCTGTATCTCAAAGTGTTAAAAAGGTTAAGCTTCCCTTGTTATGGTCTATTCTAGCAGTGGCTAGGAAAATAATAACCAGAAATTGGATTTCAGATACACCTCCTTCGTTCAATGAATTTAAAAATGTTATGAATATAGTGTGCCATATGGAAATAAACACAATTAGGTCAAGAACAACTAGAAAAACATCTTATTATATTGTATGGGATAATTTACAAAATTTGTTAAAAAAAATCCTAATTTCAATAGCATGGAATTTTAGTTTAATTAATTGATCTGATTGTAGTGGATGTCTTTGTAAATACTTTAGTTGTTTTGTTGAATGTTATAATCATATCTATTTTTAATTACTTGTATAAAATTGTTATGATATTTCTCTTGTATGTTAAAACAATAAACCTGTTTTGAAAAAAAAAAGAATTATGGAATCCAGTACCCAGGTGGGTTTAATTATAGAAATCCAAGACAGCATTCACAATCTTCTTTAAAATGAAAAAAAAAAGGGTCTTACTCACATTGCTATTGAAATAGGTCTTCAAGCTTTAAGACTATATCAAATAAACAGATCTCCAAGACCTGTCTACAATACATTTTTCAACTTTCAGGATATGCCAGCCATAGAGGCGATCTCTGTCTAACGTACAGAGCTGTGTCCAATCCAGAATTGTTGAACATGCTCCATCTTAGCAAAACCAAATCTACTTGAGCTACACGCTCTAGGGATATAAACCTCAACACAACAATAAATAGAACATGCTGGAGGGATAGATTCCCTTCGCAGAGACTTCCCTTACTATGGTTCAGGGTCCCGATCTACATAAGACAGAGCCCCTCACTATCGCTCTTCAAGAGGAACCTTGATGAGTGGATGGGTAACAGAAAGTTCACACCGGCGATCACACCAACAGCACTACTAGATAGGGGCCAAGGGTACTAGCTGCTAGTGCAAGGGTCTAGGGAACTACTAAAGGGGCAGTGAATACCGCACAACGTGGCTGGGCTAATATATGCCTTCGGGCAGATAGCCCAGTACCAACATATGAACCTATATTAAATACCATCAAAAATAAATGTGACTTTTCTTTGAATAGTACCAAAATAAGAATATCTCAAGATATCCTGCTTCCATATAAAATCAAAAGTCAACAACTTGCATCATATTATGACTATTTAGTAAACACAAAAAACTCTGAATTATTTTCAGCCAAGTTATCTTTTACTTTTAAATCTACTAAACAAATAGAATCATCAGAGGATGCTAATTCTTTTTTGAAACTATTTTACATTAAAATTGATATTTAACTGTTATTACTGTTGTTCTTACTGTTTCAACTAACAGCATGCAAAATTAATTTGCATTACAAATTCAGTTGATATATTGGAATTATAATTAACATACTGGACGTTACACTGTGTAATTTATTCCTCTTTTGCTGAGATGCCATGCTAAGTTGCTTTATTTATGCAAGGGGGCTTAGCTATGTTTCCTCTGGGTCCATGTCTTAGTCATTTTTAGTCTAAAGTGTTCCTTGCATTCTGTTAGATAATTTATTTTCAAGTTAAATAGAAAATTGTTTCCTTCAGGACCTAAAAGTTGCAACTCAATAACTCAGCAATGGCATATAGCACATCATCTAACTCAAGGAATTATTTAAGTACAGATTTCTTGTATAAAAAGGAAATTATTTTCCTTTGTGTTTATCTCTACAGGAAATGAGCGATCTACTACAATCAAGACAGATCAGTGATACACATCTTAACTCAGCTTCTTCTTCTTCTTCTTTCGGCTTTTTCCCGGTTAGGGGTCACCACAGCGGATCGCCTTGTCTGCACATTGAATGGCAGTGGAGTTTTACGGTGTCGAGTTGCCAGCCCGGCGCCCAACCTTCCACAGAAGGCACACTCACACACACACCTAGCGCCAATTTAGAGTATCCAATCCACCTGCAGCATGTCTTTGGGATGTGGGAGGAAACCAGAGGACCCGGAGGAAACCCACGTGACCACAGGGAGGACATGCAGACTCCGCACAGAAGGCACCCCAGCCGAGGATCAAACCGGAGAACCTCTTGCTGTGAGGCGGCAATGCTAACCACTGCACCACCGTGGCCGCCCATACACATCTTAACTCAGCAATCTTTCCTTTTCAGAAAAAAAAATCAAGATCCTGTTGTTTTAAGCAGTTTAAATATGTGCTCTAAAATGTTTATTATTTTGTTCAAAAGTTGTAACTTTTATTGGTTTCATGCATGCAACTTAATATGTTTTCATTTTATAGTTTTAATACAAGCTATCTACTAGCAGGCTATTACTCTATATTACTGGCTCGTAGAAATACCTCTTTCTTATTTCTCTTTTAAATTTTTGTATATCTTAAAATTTTTGTCTCTAAAATATTTATTAATTTATCTATGTCTATTTACCGTATTCTGTTGTCCATATGTACAGGCAGTACCGATTAGTAGCTGCATGTACTCTTTCCATTTGCTCATGTACTTAGGTGTTTTAGTAGTTTTATAGATAAATATTTTATTTTGAGGTTCTCTACCATTTTACAGTACTAAAGAATATAAAGTTAATTTAACCCTTATGTGCTTACTTTCTCACTCTTCTCTAGTAGTAGGTGGGGGGCAGGCCCTTTAGGATTTTGAGAAGAGTTCCATTTCACAATAAAAAACAGAACTTCTCCACTTTCCAAGTTTACTATCATTCAGAATTCACTGCCTTGGCCAAATAAGCTTTTTGTACAACTACTTCTCTTATCTATCACCAAATCTATTTTTTTCTCCCATCTGTTTCCTCTCATTCTCTCAGTATACTCTACTTATACAAATTTATGCAGATAAAATTGGTAGTTTGAATATAAAAAGGCTACAACTAGTATTGAAAAGAAAACATTTTATGCATCTAGCATTTAAATCTGATGTCCATATTATTTTAATACAGGAAACACATATGCCCAACAATCAGTGATCATCAACTAAGAAAAAATGGGTCAGCAATATTACTGCTGCAGTATGCAACACAAATAATGCTGGGGGTTGCCATCCTTGTTAAAAATAACTTTCAATGAACTATATTAGATTGTTAGCCTGATATGGAATGTAGATGGTGGTATGTAATCTTCAAATTAAAAGAAGTCGACAGACATTTAGTTAATGCTTATGCCCCCTGTTCTTACCAAACTGCCTTTACAGTTAGTCTTCAATATTTTTTTCCAAATTTAATGACTATTCCTTAATATTATGTGGAGACTAGAACCTGGTTATTGACCTAAAAATTGACAAGACAAGTAGCATTACCTATAAAGATGCTAAAACAGCACTAACCATGCTGGACTTGATAGGCAGATTTGATCTGTCAGACACAATCGAACCTTAACTAACAAACTAACAAAACATGTGTACATGTTGTTCACACATCACATTGAATGAAATAGATCTTTTCTAATTTCTTAATAATTTTTTTTCAATAGATCGCTGATATTATAATGGAACCCAGAACTCTTTCTTATCAAAAAAAACAAAAAATAAACAAAAATCTTAACTCTACCTACCTACTCTTTTCACCACAGGATGTAGAACCACAATCTTCTCAAACATAATGATTTTGTAATGGAAATAAACATGTTGCCTGAAGTTTATAGCTCACTGTCTTATCAAAAGTTTAAAAAAGACATATGTTCATATGCTCATAGTTAAGTACTATGCTAGCTGCTCTTGTGGGCCATTTTAAGCCTAGCCAGTTTCCCTTTTCATGGTGAAAATAACTTATCCCATTTGGTTTTAAAATTGTCCTTACCCATCCCACCCAAAAAAAATATATATTACCTAATGAACACATAAGTGAGATCACCATAACCAATATAAAGGGAGAGACATGCATGGGATAAAGCATTTAGGAGCTGCCTCTGTTCATTAGACATACAGGGTCAGTCCTGGGGTAAATTTTCAGTTTTCCATCCATAGATCTGTAAAGGATAAACTTTGTCTGTTCATTACCAGTGGTATCTGGGAAAAAATAAACCTGTCTCAAACTGTTCTATTGATGTCCCAGAAATGGTTGGTTACTGTTCTATTGTGTATTTTTAGATGAAATTTCACTTGCCAATTAGAGCAAAAAAATGTGAATCCATCAGGACAATGATTATTTGCAGTATTATGGTCCTCTCAGGTTATTGTAGGTCAGTAGGTATCAGAGTTAGGCTTTAGGAAGTCAGGATAGAGAGTACACTGACAGTCTGCCTTAAGCCCTTTTGGTTAGTATGTGGGTTCCATTCCATTTGTAGTTCCCATCATATGGACATCTGTAAAATCTGTAAATTAGGTTTCTATCATCTGGAAAACTTATTATTTAAAAAAAAAATAACAATCTTCACATAATACCCTAACAAATATACTTAAAAAAAAAATATTCTACAAAAATTAATAAAACAAAAATTCTTTTCAAATTCAAATAAAGACTCTCTAACAAGAAATTCTCTAACACTATTCTCTAATCTTAATTCTTAATCTTTCATCTAAATACTTTATTATATTAGAAAATACAATTATACATTATATTATTCATCTACAATAATAAAAATAAATAAACCTCTCAATTACATTACTGAAACAATTATGAATAATAATACATTTACAAAACATAGTGACATTTTTCTCAACTCATTTATCTAATTATATAACTACACATCTACATTAAAATCTTACAAGGAAAATATATCTTCTAAATTTCAATTGTCCTCCTTGATCATCTGATCCAACAACAAACATATCAATCATTAATTACAAAGAAATTCAATCAAACACAAAAACAAAAACATAAAGCTAAATTTAAGTGTTTCTTATTATTTTTTTTATTATATTTAATTTTTTTTTTTATTTTATTTTTTTTTTTTTTTTTCTTTTTTTTGATTAATTTTGATTGATATATCTTTTTAAATAATTTCAAAATTATTTTATTAATATTTACTAATAACATGAACATGAATATTAAAACCTGTCAACCTATAGCTTTAATGAAAACCTAGATTAAAAAAATTCTTTTTAAAATATTAGCTTAAAGATTTATATTAATAATTTTTATAGCAGCTTCACTTCCATCCAAAAAAAAAAAAAAAAAAGACAAACCACAGATCAATCTCCTTTAACCCCATTTTCCTTAATGATTGTTATGTAAGTTTTAAACAAAATCTTCTCTTAATCTTTCTAAAGCTTTTGATAGAATAATAAATAATGTTTTTCATTCTCATTTCAAAAAAAAAAAAAATTCTTCTTCTTTTTTTTTTTTCTTTAAATTTAAAATTTTTAATAACATCCAACTACATTACATATTTTACCTTATATATCACATCATTTTACTTTTAGAATAAAGATATAGAGGGGTTTGCTTCTTTCTTATCTTTTTAATATATATCTTGAACCACTATTCCTCCATTTAGTTCAAAAATCTCATTACAATGTTTTATCATACCACGGATTCAAAATACCATAATTTATATAATTGTTTAGTAGTAGTACTATGCATTTAAATTTTTAATTTATTGAATTATTAACTTAGTATGTCATGTGATGAAAACACTATTTTTTGATAGGTTGACTTATTAAATAAATATTGATGTTATTAGAATGTTAATTAACTTATTGATGCACTGAGGAAGAGTGTAATAGATATGAAAGGTTTGCTGTTTTCATATTAAAGAGTGTGTTTTATATTTGAGACATTTGGACCCCTGGTTTGTTTCATTTAATAGTATTATTTTTTACTACTGTGGTTCCATTTGGCTGTCTCATTGTTTTTTTTTTAATTTAATATCTAACAACTAAGCATCATGGGTTAATGATTTCCATTAATCAATGTATGCTTTTGAACAAAATGATCACAACTGGGCAAAGATTAGTACAATGTCTGTCATCCTATCCAAGCAATGTATTTTCTTCCTATTTTAAATGATAAATCAATCAAAAATTTAAAAATCTGTTATTTTTTCATAATCTTATAAAAGACCATCAGAAATTAATGCTTTATTTAGGTTTAGACAATTGTTATAATCTTTTACAACCTATCCCCAACATTATAATATGGGGGAAAATGACTGATTTCTCCAAATTTCCACTACTGAAGCAAAAATAAATTTGGGATTTCATGACACTCAAAACCAATTCATTAGAAGACATTAGTCTCAAAATAGGTTTTTCTAAAGGGTATCTTCCATTATTAAACAAATTATATATTACATAAACTCCAATTATACCTGTTATTGTAAATCAATTTTTACATGCCTTTCTATTTAGCCTATCTCAGTAGAAAGCCCTATCCAAAGCCTACAAAATATTATTACACAACAAATTCAAAACTCCTCATGTTTGCTTTTCTTTTTGGTTACATTCCAACCCAAATGAGATTAGTAACATAACCAGCTTAATATCTTATAGCCTAAAATACACCAGTCAAAATGCTTTATACAACCCTAAATATTGCACAAAATGTTTGCATTGTAAAGAGGAGAAAGCTGATGTCTTTCATATATTTTGGGGGTACAAATATTTACAAAAGTCATGGTCAATTTTAATATTCAAAATCAAAAGTACTGTACCTAATACTGAGTTCATAGAGTGTAACATAACAATTTTACACCTTCTGTATACCAGTCCTCACAAGGCTAGCATGAGCATTTTAGTTATGATGCTTCTCTTTACCAAAGCTATATACATGTATATACCAAAAACTGGTGAGAATTACAATCATCAAACTGGAAAAACTTGATGGAAATGGTCTATAAACACCTGAAAACCATAAAAGCTATATTTATGTCTTCAATCATTAAGTTTAAATATTCTTTTACATAAAAACACTATATTTTATTAAAAATTCTGTAATAAATAGCTATTGTCTTGAAGTATCTGATTATAATTGTATCGCTAGTGGCTATTAGTTTTATTGCTTTATAAGTTATGGTACTATTTTTATTTACAATTCATTTATAGAAGTGCTCATCCATTTGTTAAATGCATTACTACATTATTGTATACAGTTGTACATAGTTAGTATTTAGGTTTAGTATATCTTAGTTGTAGATAAGTTTCCTTTCATTTTTCTCATTTTTTATTGTTTATTGTTTATTATATACTATGTTGTTTATCTCTCGTTGCTGTTCTGCCCTTTATTACGTTGCTATATACTCCTTTCCTCCCTAAGTATAAGATGAACAAAGTTGGAAGTTGAATGTACACAGCCACAGTGGTCTATATGATGACTCCCAGTGTGCCTTTCTTGTGCCAGATGACTATAATATGCAGCTGTGTGGTACTACATTGTGTATTTGAGAGTACACTAACTTAGCCATGCAGGTCTGCCTTCCTTGTTACATACCCCATGTTGGTCATGCTCCCCACTGAGCATCCTAGCTGTGCTTCTCCAGTTAGTATTATTCTTCTGTTTATTTCTGTGACCCTTCATTCTCACTGCTTGAGCTATTTACTGCCTAATATGGTTGATTAGATATGTACCTCATCATGCAAAGGTTCTTTATAGGTAATTACATCAGATCAAAAGTCTGAACATGTAATTAGCATAAAATATGCATATTGAATACATTAGAACTCCATCCAAGTCCAGTTGGATTGTGGGATACTATTCACTATTACGTCTAAAACACTGAAAGTGACATAATGATACAAAAATAAAAGCATATTATCATGTCTTGGTGATTGTAAAGAAAGGGACTACCACTCACAGCCAGGCTGAGCAGTAGCAAGAGCCACCCCTTCCCAGTGATTGATTGCCCATATGTGCATGCCCACCACTCACAGCCAGGCTGAGCAGTAGCAAGAGCCACCCCTTCCCAGTGATTGATCACCCATATGTGCATGCCGACTTAAAAGTGTTCATGCTGGATGGACACAAAGCAAGGTTTCTAGAATAATAAAAATACATGAGAGATAGATGCAAAAAAAGGTTTTTAGCATAATAAAAAATAAAAATCAGAAGTGACAAAAATATTAATCAGAAAGTATTGCCATTATTGGTTCAGAGTGGTACTACAAAGTGTCAAAATGCCAGACATTTTAAGTACTGAGCTAACTACTATTTCAACAGAAACTTGGACACTGTTACTAGCAATATGCTGACAATAAGAAAAAAATAGAAATATTGTAAAGGTGGGGGGTTAAGGGTATGGAAGCCCCTTACATGGTTCATTAAGTTAACTAAACATTGAACTTCACTGATACCAGTTACTTAAACAGACAAAATACATAAATGTACTGCCAGCTACATAAACAGAGAAGGACAGAAATGAAGACTGAAAAAAATCACTTGCCAGTAATCAGACTATAACTCCATTCAGTGTATATATTTTTATTTTATTTTTATTATAATTGCAGACAACTGTGTAGGATAAAGGGTTACAGGAATGTAGCTATTGCGTTTGATACCAAACCTCATGTCAATCATTGTGGCTCCGCCCAGTACCTGCTCTTCTTGAAGTTGGTAGTTTTGTTCTTTACAATTGTCTTGTCTTTACTGTGAGATGAGATCCTTGCAGAAAAAATTCCCTTCTCTTAGTGCATTACCAGTCCTGTTTCAAATGCATATGTTTGTTGTGAACCAAAACAGAATGGCAAAAAACAGGCTATCCAAAAGACCACGTAAGCCTGCTGTTGCTGTTACATATGAATATAGGTCCATACATCTGAAAGCATCTGTCTGTATTTTTGCAGTAATTAGAAATGTTATGTTGTGATACCTAAATGCAGCATGCAGCATGCACTTAGTTGATGGTCTTGGATATAAACAAAAGATGACCTTACCTTCATGTAATATTTGTCACTACATAAGTTTATATTAATCCATTTAAAAAAATCATCCTTTCACTGGAGAACTATATATATAAATTTTAGTTATGCTGCAATACCAAATTAGTATGTACATATTTCTGGCAGTAGTTTCACCTGCAAAATGATAGATTGGCAAATTGTAAAAGCCTCCTCCCCCAAGTGGAAGCAACTATGATGCAACATATTACACTTCAATTTATTCATGATTTGATGTGTTATGTATTTACATGCTTAAGAAACAGAAAGATAAGTATATTAGTTGTGAAAAGAATCTAAAGACATTTGCAGGAAGGATGTAAAATTCTAAAGTAATGTTTAAAAAGTTAAGAAATGTGTTGTGTCCTCACTATTTTCCTAAAATGTCACATACACTAGTTTCAGCCCTTTGCATCCATAGTCTGGTATAGTCAAATATGTCCATTCTGACAGATAATACCTACTTTGACTATGAAGATGTAACATAAAATGTCCACCAGCAAAAACTGTGATGGTAGTTTATTCACACAAATCCAACTCACCACTCCCACACAGATCACTTTTTGTTGTAGTGGATTATAGTCTCCTTCTAGTAATAGGGCTATGGCATAATACTTGATTGTTGTTTTGACCATACAATTTTAACCACTATTGCCAGTGTATATCAATGTTCATTTAAGACTTTTGAATTTAAAGGCTCCCTACTGAAATGTCAGGACTCAAAACGCTGACTGCTGAATTTCAAAGACCACTCTTCTCCTTAAAACTTCTTTTTGCGGGTGGGGGTCAAGCAACTCCCCCATGTGGGAGGCAAGTCACCTACACCACTGAAATTATATATACCGATATATACCCATTCTGAGATCACCATACGTCTGAGAAAAGGGCATATTGTGAGAACTGGTGTCTTGGACTTAGTATATGTGAGTCTGTTCTTTCATCCATTCAGTTTCAGTTACCAAATTGAAGTCATGGTGTAAGAAATGGACCTTTCCAATGGTAGCCATGTATCCACATATTAAAGGAGAACCGCACCCACAGACTCAAAAAAAACATGTATATTTCATCAAGGTTTGGTGTTCCCTACATTTTAACACTACTCTGGGACTATTTACAGGTTTTTAAATATTTTTATATGTAATTTCTGAGTCTGACCACATGGGGTCTGGCATCTTGAAGTAGTTCTGATTGTTTAATCTGCCTCTAGGTATCCTATAATTCAGTGCTGGTCTGTAAAAAATTACATCTCACAAGCCTCTTTCTTCCTAAAGCTCCTGTCACTGCACTGATTTTATATGCATACACTGCTGTCTTTCAGTCAGTTTTAAGTAACATTTCATGCTGTTCAATGGCTACTTAAAACACAAAGTGCAGATGCCACAGAACAGACTTTCAAAGTGCTTTTTACTGCTGCTTCTTTTTAGAATGGCTGAACTGCAGTCTTCTGTGAAGCCTGAATTTGTACTAATTTGAGCTGTTACCTACTATTCACAGCAGGAGACTTGACTTCTGTACTGTTTTCTTGTTCTAGCCTTTACTTTCTGTATGGGTAGGGGAAGGACCAGGGAGTTGTGACATCACAGCATGGGTGGATTTTTAGGATAATAGTGGTGACTTCAATCTGGGGAGGGAAATGGCCAGAAAACTACCTGTATCCAGTGGCCTTGATGACATCAGTGAATTGGGGACTTTTCCATGGCGGGACAAAAGTTTTTTGAAAGTGAAAACAACACAGTACAGTAAGGTATTGTTCTAGTGGAAAGAAACAGACAATTTAAAATATTTTAAATGCTGTATTGTTGTTTATTTGTAGCAGGGACACTAAATAGGGAGAAAAAAGACAGAGAAGTTGAGCATTTAATAACAGAATCCCATTGTTGTCCTTTAATAATCAGCATCAAAAAAGTGCCAGCGATGTAACATACAATTACCTGATTGTAAATTAACAGTATTAGGAATGATGTAACAATCTAATTAACACCGACTGTGTCTCAGGCATGTAGAACTTGGGTTTGATGTAACAATCTAACTAACACCAATTGTGTTTCAGGCATGTAGAACTTAGGTTTGATGTAACAATCTAACTAACACAGACTGTGTCTCAGGCATGTATAAGTTTGATTTGATGTAACAATCTAACACAGACTGTGTCTCAGGCATGTATAACAATCTAACACAGACTGTGTCTCAGGCATGTATAACTTTGGTTTGATGTAACAATCTAACTAACACATATTGTGTCTCAGGCATCTATAACTTTGGTTGGCACAACCCCGGAGAGAATAAGTACAAAAAAATCAGGAGTGTGCAGGTCCACTCACACTAGACAAACATTTCCCATCAATTTCTAACTTACTACTCCATTTCAGGCTTTACTTTCCAATAGCAGCTAGCACAAGGTGCAACTACTATTATAACAAAATGTCCAACCAACTTTATTTAAATCAATCTTATTTTAAATATTCACTGTTGAATCCTTTAATCCATAGTACATTTCAGACTTAAGACTAATCATTCCTACCATAGTGAGCTGTTCATTGACAGCATGATTTATAGATAGGTGCACTTTCTGTGCATTTTATTTATTTGTTTGTTTATTTATTTATTTATGCCGTAGAAAGGGAAATCTGTATCCATTACAAATGTACGATGACAAATTCAATGGCAAATCCCTACAATAGAATTTCCAGATAAAGAAATGATATGCGTCTTATAAAAACATTTCCATCCTCAGTTGGAAGGAGTTTTATAAGGAGATCTGCAGGGTTCTAAAGCACCATTAGGAAAAATAACAACAAATATGACTGGAAGGTGACTAACTCTTTGCCTTTTCAATTATTTTATGAGTATTGGAGGTAATACCCAATGCTGAAATTGAATTGCACTGCCTATTCAAATATAAATGCCATAGGCAATGTCCTGTCTAACAAATTCATCTCAAGTTTTTCCCACTGGCTCATCCCCATTTTCTTCTCCTTGAAGCTTTAAATTGTGTTCCGCCCATTATCACTATAAACCATATCCTGGAATTCATTACCAAGTCTAACAATAGCAGCTTCATGAGCTCCAGTAAAATAGAAAGTTGACTTGTTGTTAGCACAGAGTACATTATTGCTGAACCCCTCTTCAAGATCTTTAGTCACACACTCCATGGATTATGCGCCAAGGTATGGAAATCAGTGGCTGTTGTGCCTCTATATACAGGTGACTTTGTGACTGACCCTGAAAATTATCATCCCATTAGCCTTACTTGTTGGCGGTACCTTCTATTCTAGGAGACTAGCCAGAAGTGGAGTATGTCAGGGCTCTGTTCTGGGTCCTCTTATCTTTGAAATCTGCTCCTTTGATGTGAAGGCAGACATACAAGATGTGTAGCTGACCACAACATACAAGATGTGTAGCTGACCACAACATACAAGATGTGTAGCTGACCACAACATACAAGATGTGTAGCTGACCACAACATACAAAATGTGTAGCTGACCACAACATACAAGATGTGTAGCTCACCACAACTTATAAGATGTGTAGCTGACCACAACATACAAGATGTGTAGCTGACCACAACAGACAAGATGTGTAGTTGACCACAACATACAAGATGTATAGCTGACCACATTTGTGGATGACTGTAACTCGGATGACATGATTGACTGTCCTACAGACTCTTATATTCTCCAGAAGGAGCTGGACAGACTCAGCATTTGCTGTTCTGATCATGGCCTTAGCCATAACTCAGAAAATGTGTAGTTAGATTGAAGAAACAAGTCTATTTTATAGATAATCACAAAAAAATTAGTTTAGGCCACTGATGCTGCTGACCTCACATCCTGCCAACCCGCATGGTCCCAAACCCTGAAAATCATATCGTTAGTGGTTTTCTGGTGTGACCTCTAGTTACATACACCAGTTTCTAAGGGTATGGATCCTGCCAGGAGAGTAGATTGGTGCATGGCTAGTAGGAACATGCATAATGAAGTAGGGAGTGATTTTTTTACTTGTCCTAAGTTCCCTCCCAGTGTGCTGATACATTCAAGGAGTGGCTATGTGAAAATGTTCTCTCCCACACCCAGGGGTAGCCATGCCTCTCACCATATTTCTCAACCTCTGACCATCAACAATCACAGCACTGGCCTTTAAAAATCATAGCAGAAATTCAGAAAAAAGAAGGACCTTCTTATTTTTTCATAACAGAATATTGTTTATATACAAGACACCAGATAGATTTTGATAGGGAATCTTTGAATTGGTTTTGTTTGTTTGTTTTTTTTAATGTATGTAGCCATAAATAGATCTGACTTTATGGGGAACATAAGTAATCTTGGAGGAGCAGCAGTAAATTTGGAGGCCAAAATCATTATGCTATGACTAAATCATAGCAAGTGATAGCCATGCCTCTCACATTTACAGCTTGGGGTACCCCCTTTATACCACTGTCCCAGAAATTTGGAAAAGGCTGTATCTGCTATGATCCCGCCTCACAGGATAGGTATGTGTACTCCCTGTCAGTGTTGTCAAGCATCCGAGATGCTAACCAAATTTGGGTCACCTGGGCCATAGTCAGTGCTTTATCACTCTACACCACTGGTATAGACATTAAATATTACATAAATAAAACCCTGCTTAATATTGCTACTTTATTATTCAAGTTTCTGGAGCATTTGTTGACAATGACCTGTATTTCAATCAAGAAGTAACAGTTACAGTAAACAAAACTTTTTTATACTGCCTAGTTAATTATCAAAGGTATATCTGCCAGATTCAGAGCTGTTATATTTCCTCTGTATCTTTCCATTCTTAGGCCAGTCAGTGAATCAGTGAACATAATACACCATTTAGTATATAGTCCTATCCAAATATTTAATTTAACCCAACTTGAAAGACCACAATGTTTCCTAAGCATGAGATTCAAAGGGCTTGGCTCTCTTGTTTATTCAGATAGATGAAAAACCCTCACTTTTTTCCATTTCATAGAGACTCCTGTGTAAAAATATTTGTTTTTCCTTCAGGGCTGTGAAAAGCCCTGTCTTAATAGGCCTTTTCCAAAGCTGAAATGCTTGTAATGTTAAGAACACTTGAATCGAAGTTCTCAGTTCACCTCATAACATAAAGTGGACTTCATGGAGGTGAATGGTCTTTCATGTTTGCCTCTTAAAAGTTAAGTCTTGGAAAACTGATGGGTTCACATAAGTTTACTCCCATGATTAGCAGGAGGTAAACTTACTGGCTGTACTCCACAGGGTGTATGGCTAGGTTTTATGTAGTAATTCAGACTAAGTAGCACTAAATGGTCAACCTATAATGTCGCCATGGCATTTTGCTGTTGTGCAGATCATTTAACAGTGCTATTCCTGATGATATATGTGGCTTACCATTGTCAAAATGTATGCACACTCCTTCCTGGACAAATGATTGTACTCCGTAACTTATTTACTATGTTTAGCTGCATGGCAATGCTTTGGCACATCACAGGTTTCAAACATTGGATATCAATCTGTTTTACATGTTGCATGAAATGGCATGTTTCCTATCTTGTGGACATGGCTGTGAACCTCATATTTCTGTGTGTCCTGTCTCACACTCTTCATGGTGTGATAATGGGCATATCTTCTTAACAACATGTCTGTTAGTACTACAGTCCATGAATAATAACTGCTGCATAGTGTATGTTCTGCTACTTTTGATACCATTTCCTCTGCAGGGCACTGTCTCACTTTGTGTTTTGTAAATGCAGTAGTTATCACTGTTATATTTCAGCTGATGTTTCTGAACAGTTTGCTGCTTGCCATACCTCTCAACTGTCCAGATTTTCACAGAATGTCCAGATTTTTGCCTTATATTTTTGTTCTGTTTCTCATAAAAGTGTGGTTTTCTGGCCAATCACTGGAATCATTGAGGAATGAAGTCAGAAAATAACGCAGGTATTTGAGTTTCAGACTTCTCATCCTTCAGAAAATTCATTTTATTGCAAAACCTGTTATTGTATCAACTTCCTAGTTTGCAAGAGCAATATTTTAAAACTGTCTTTATTTTTGGGCCTTTGTTCCCCCATTATTTGTGGCCTTGCCCAGATTTTTTGTTTTAAGAGGTTGAGATGTATGCTGCTTGCGCAGTATAGGCATATGTGTGTGTATGTGTGTGGGTGTGTGTGTGTGTGTGTGTGTGTGTGTGTGTGTGTGTGTGTGTATGCCACACAGTTCTGTACACTTTAAGGGCATATGTTCAAAGAATTGATCACCACACTTCTGACTGGATACCATGTAAAGTTGTATATTGATGCCTCACAAATATCTTTATTTGCATTGATGGCTGCATATGTACCAGGGCTTCATTTGCATGGGGTCAGTGTTTGCATTTTTCACTGTAGGATATACTGTATGTATGTATACACCCACTTTCCTGTCAGCAATTTATGTTGTTTTACTTGACCATTGTTTTTGTGCCTTCTGTTAGTTATGTGATTGCATTAGTCTGTTTGTATTTTGTAAGATTGTTTGATATAGCACCATGTGTTGCGTTTCCTCTAATGATGAGTAGCTTTGCAAAATATAGTCGCTCACTATCACTTTCACTCAGAGTTTTATAGTGTTACTGTAATGATAACAGATTGTTTATTACCTATAATTAATTTCTCTGCTGTTACTTACCTACTGTGGCATGGCTGAGGCACTAAACTTATTCTTTCCCAAGGTCAAATAGTAAATAGAAGGAAACTCCCTTCCCTACAATCTAAGACAACGCACTCATGTATATGAGTAACCATCTGGTGAATATCTTAGAAAGTATGTTAATATGCACAAATTTATAGCAGGTGACAATGAACTCAACACAGGCCTAGTTGCCATGCACCCCTAAACCAAAGAGAGTGTCAATAACTTGGTATGAAGGCAGCATTATGCTGCCCCAAGCTCTGGTGTTCTGCCTTTATACATCCTCTTCATAAAGACAGTAAAAATAATAATACCTCTAACTTTTGCCCCATAGCCATCCTCTCCCCAATATCTAAAATACTGTAAAAATGCGTTCATACCCAACTAATGCCCTTCCTAACCACAAACCATCTAATCTCTCAAACCCAACATGGCTTCCGCCCTGGCCATAGTACTATTACTGCTCTCCTCTCATTCTTAGAGATAGTCAACCATGCCTGTGACTCTGGAAATATCGTTTCTATAGTTCTACTAGACCTCTCCAAAGCTTTCGACACTATCTCCCATACTCATCTTCTCAGCCATCTGGCTAATCTTAACCTTTCTCACAACTCCCTGTCCTGGTTTTCAAGTTATCTAACTGATAGATCTCAAGCTGTAAAATGGAAGAAAGGCACCTCTGACTTCCTTCCCACCCCTACTGGAGTTCCCCAAGGATCTATTCTCGGCCCTATGCTCTTAAACATCTTTGTCAATGATTTCCACTCAGCCATCCCATATACTAAAATAGGACAATATGCTGATGACTCCACTTTAATCTGCAAAGCCACCAACCTCCCAGAACTTCAATCTTACGCACAAACCGCCTTCTCTGCCACTGAGGACTGGATGTTGAAAAACCATTTATCTCGAAATGCTAACAAATCTAAAATACTACTCTTCACTCCTTCAAAATCATGCCCACCTGATAATAATTCTTTCCAAATCAGAAGCCACAACAATTCTACTATAGAAATCGTTCCCTATGCTAAACTACTTGGGGTCACCATAGATGAACACCTAAAATTTGACACACATATTCAACTAAACATCAAAAAAACCCATCAAAAACTTGGCCTACTATATAGAAACATCCACCATCTCACTCCTTCTATTAGACAAACCCTTGCCACCACCTACCATCTCCCCACTCTAACTAACCTATCTGCCTCAATCTCTTTGAAAATGGAAAGTTGTTACAATAAAATCTCCAAGTTTGCCATAAAAGCCAAACACACCTCCCACCATTGCTCTGCCCTCCACATTCTTAACTGGCTAGAACTTCCCAACCATCTGGACTACCTCCAACTTACTACTGTCCATAAGCTATTCTTTAACCCTACCATATGCCCTACTCTTTCCAACTTCCTACAACCTTACACTCCTAATAGGCCACTTAGATCTTCCCACCTAAACCTTCTCACTGTCTACAAACCAACCTGCCCTGCTGGACGGCACCTCCTGTCCTTCTCCCTAGCCAAAAAATGGAGCTCTCTCCCTTCTTCTCTACAAACTACTGAAAACACTAACAACTTCAAATCACATCTCCATTCGTACTTATTCTCTAAGTGGAAGTGCAGTTGCACTTTACCCACCTAGCCTTCTTCTCTTCTCACTTTAAATCATATTTTCCCTACTTCCCCTTTGCCTGCTACTTACCTCTAGAAATGACTCTCTCTTCAGCATTATTTCTTGTACCTTTCATACATATTATTTAGTTTTCATTCCCGGTTCTCCTCTCCCTTCATTTGTACCTGTTCTGGCACCCAAACAAGACACATTTTCTATATAAACTCTGGAATTTTTTCCTTGCAACATATGACCTATCTGCTAAATTACTAATGTACTAGTTCATGTCTCTATTCTACAAAGTATTTGCACCACGTCATGTCTCTGTTCTCAAAAGTGTCTGCACTGTCAATTGCTACTATAACTTGATTACCTTATGTATCTGCATCCTGAGGGGTACTTTATCTGAATACTTAATGCTTACTGTGTAAAGTGTAACTTTAACAATGTACCAGTTCATGTCTGAATTTTGAATAGTTACTTAATCCACAAACTCAATGTCTACTATGTAATGTTAAACCCTTACCAATTTTCCTGTTTGTCTCTATTTTTTTCTATACCCTCTATATCAATTGTATTTTGCTTAGCTTATGTATCTATATCATGAATTGCAACTTTTTCCCAATATCTAATGTTTTTACTATGTAATGTTGGAGCTTTTCTCCCCGGGCCTCCACTGAAAATGGGCTCTCGAGCCCAGTGGACCCCCTCCCAGTCACCAAACTGAAATAAATAAATAAATTATAAACAAGCACACCCAGCTTCAGTATCTGATTCAGGAACGTTTAGACACTCCTGAATCAGGGCTAAAGCAGAATGATACTTCCAACTACTGACTCTCTCTGTCAGGTATTCCATAGCAACAGGCAACATAATGTTGAGTGGTGGATGGTGGGGTGTCACTTCTAGTAAACCACACTTCAATTGAATTAGCTGTTTCCTCCCAAAATACTACAACTGTGAACAAATGGCTTGCAAGCTGTTACTAGGAAGTTATCTCATGTTAAGTGTCACTGCCATTTATAACCCAGCTTTCATTTCCACCAATGCTGTTGCAAATCTCCTGAAAATTTGTGTCCATCTGGTCATAAAACAAAACACCATTACACTGAATAATGTTTAACTTCCCCAGGGATCAATGTATCAGTAAATTAATTGATGGTATAATAAGCTACCTGACCCTCTCAAAAAGTCATTTCTCACACCAAACCTGAAAAAGAACACCAAACATATATTCCTGGACTTGATTCATACAAAAGGCTTTAAAAAATTGTTTCCCCTAAATCCCCCCCCCCCCCCCCCCCAGCATTAGTGACTATTGTACTATAACCTGCTCTTTTCAGCAAGGGGATTTTAAATCATATACAATATGCTGAGATTTGTTATGCACACTTAAACAATATTGATGTTTATGAAAAATGTGATTTAAGTAAGTATCACACAGCTATGGAAGAATATTCTGTTTTGTTAAAGAAGGATTTGCGCTTCGGATATTTTGTTAAGTCTGATTTGGATAAAAAGTTTAGCACGGTCAATTCCCGTATCGCATTGTTCTATTGTCTACCTAAGACGCATAAAGGTATTGACAATCTAAGTGGTTGACCTATTTTCTCTGCAGAAAGGTATTTCTTAAAAAACGTGGATTTTTTACATGAATTTTTAAAACCTTATGTGGTGAAGATTCCTTCATGTATAAGGGACAGTCAGGACTTTTTGGGAAAAAAATTAATGTAATATCTTGAAAAGATACGATGTATTGGCTCAGCTTAGATGTAAAAAGTCTTTATACCAACATTAAACATAATATAGGAGTACAGGTTTTATTTTATTTTTGGGGGGATACCCCTATATTTCCCTATGTTATAGAACTGGTTGTTTTTTGTCTTCAGAATAATTATTTTGTTTTTAATGGAGATATTTTTCACCAGTTACAGGGCACTGCAATGGGGGCAGCTTTTGCTAATATAGTGATGGCTAAGTTTGAAATTGATTATATATATAACCATCCTGTTTTTAAATCACATGTAGTCAAGTATTTTAGATACATTGATGATTTAATTATTTTATGTGATGGTGATATCTCCATAGCCCAATCCTTTATACAAGATATTCAAGTGAACAATTTGGTTTGCCGTTTGATGGAATACAACTTGGAAAATGTAACTTTTTTAGATATTGATTTATTAGTTATAGAGAATGGTCTTTGTACTTCTATGCATTGGAAACAGAATAGTGGCAACTTGTTTCTATACGGTACGAGTTGCCACCCCTCACACTTAATGTCTATGCTGCCTTACAATAAATTTTTATAAATTAATAATTTATGTAGTTCAGATACTGTCTTTGAGAAGGAAATACACAATATAGTAGACATGTTTACTAAAAGGGGATATAATAGAAAAATAGTTATGGATTCTACATTAAAAGTGATAGAAAAATGTTTTTGTACCCCTATTGTTAATAATAATAACACAAATTTCTTAGATTTTGAAACAAAAGGTGTAAAGAAACAAAAAAAACAATATAATAAATTTAAAAATGATGGAAAGGAACTGTATTTCATCACAACATATAATGCCCTGACCGAGAAAACAGTTAAAGATGTAAAACAATATTAGCCCATGTTAGTTAGGGATAAAGGTTTAGTAAGCTTACTTCAGGATCATGTGAACATTTCTTATAAGAGGGGTAGGAATTTGGAAGATATGGTAGTAAATAATATTTTTTTACCACCAGATGATATCATAAATAGTAATAGTCCCTTATACATGGGCACTTCTACTTGTAACAAATGTTCTATTTGTAATCATGTAGGGAGATTTTTCCCAATAATTACTGGTAAAAATGTTATCTGAATGGGAGTTATACATGTGACACTGAAGGGGTAATATATGCATTGAAATGTTCCTGTGATTTGTTCTATATTAGACAAACTGGACATTCTTTTAAAAAAATGTTTTCAAGAACATATTAGGGACATCAAAAATAAAAAATTAGCCCATTGGGAGCACATTTTTTAGATTTTCATGATGCCAAGCCAGATTGTTTAATAAGATGCGTGTTGGAAAAAGTTCACTTATTTTTAGGGGAATGTGTAGATACTAAAACAAAATTATTACAAACAGAAACTGTTTATTTTGAAAGATAATACTTTGGAATACCTTTTTTAAAGAATAGGAGGGTGTTTAGAAATAAATGACCCAGTTTTATAGGATTTTAACATATTGATATATATATATATATATATATATATATATATATATTTTGGGCACTGATGTCAGGAAGTAGAAGTCTTTGATAGTATATACATTCCCATTGTTACATAGATGGATATGCATTTGAGACCCTCCCCTTTATGCTGTGCTTATGTGCTTCTCTGACCTGTTGGAGCTTCCTGATCTTTCTAGACTTTAGTTTAACAACACATTCACATAGGTAGCTTTATATATTGTTACCCCTTCTTTTCACCCGCAAATGCTTTTTGGATCTTTTTCCATGTCATGATTTATTGAAGTTTGATGCAGCTGCTGCGTGAATGGTGCTTTATTTTATAGAAACATGATGGACTAAGAAGAGTGAGCAGATTACGTTCTGCCGCTGCGGCTGCATTTAATGTTCAATGGGTTCTGATGCTAATCTCTATCATTATTAGCCAAGAGCCTTAAATGTTGTTTGTAGTGTATATCTTATTAATGTTATTTGCTTAGTATATCACAAATACATTATACAAGCATATTTTATGCTATGGCTAACTGAAATTCGGTGCCGTTGCTGTATGAGTAATGCCTTTTGTCTGGGCCAAGAAGAGTGCGCAGACGTTCTTTTGCCGTTGCGGCTGCATTTAATGCTTAACAGTTTTTGACTAGATTTTTCCTTTTATTATGATTAGTTAAGATCTATAAATGTTAGTATAAATCTTACTATTGTCATCTGCTGCATTAAGCCAAAGGCACGTTATACAAGTAGTAGTGCCTTGGGCTTTTGGATATGGCTATGCGATCTGTAAGATTCTAAAATGTGTCATTGACACGCAATATATTGTAAGAAGTTTATAAATGCATAGGCATTTTATTTATTTATTTGTCAGATATATAAGACTGACAATAGATAGGGATGCCATTTTTAAAATATCCTTCATGATAAAACATATTTTTTATGAGTTGATTTGCTTTTTTAGTTATGTGTATGTTTAAAGACATTTACGTTATGTAAGTGAATGTTTTAGCAGTGACTGTCTCGTTAGGTGCATTCATAGAAGTATTTAATATATTATTACGTAGGTCATCAGATGTTTTGGTAGACCAATAAGGTTTTATGTGAATGTATTTATGTTAAAGCAAATTAATGGTCTCTGTTAGTCTGATGAAGCCTGTCGGCGAAAGCGCTTACTACGTTGTGGTTGAATAAAATATTTTTATTCTGCTAATGCTCCGTTTGGTCTTGGATTTATACAGCGAATATATTTTGGTGCAACAAGTGTTTTCATCTCACGTTTTATAGCCAGTTGGACTACGTGCATGCTTTGGGAGACTGTGTATTATTATTATTTCTTTGGCACGTTGTCCTTAGCCTTGGTTTACTTGCTGTTCAACTTTGGGATTGATACATTGCTTGTTTTATTTCTGGATCAGCAACAACCGAGGATGGCGAACGTAAATGCACAAAGTACTGATAGCATTGAGCTGCCGTACGTCCTACCGGCAGTGACGAAATCGTCCAATCTTTATGACCGCTTTCAAGTGTGTTTGAGCGGTGGAGAGAATCAGTTACTGAGTTTCATACCGGATTGCGAGGTGTCGGAAGATAATAGGGGTATTACACAAGACGCGAATGCGTGGAAAGACCTTGAGGAACTTGAAAAAGCCTTTACTAAATTGAAAAGACTCCAGGTACAGAGACAGTATTTCGAGACATGCCTTAGTAAGAAAATAGTGCCTCGTGGGCTTAGAATTTTGAAAATGCCCACGTCTGGCAATCAGATTCCGGACTTGCTTTACCGGTGGCAGCAGCTCAATTTGGAGCTAAGCTACAGCCACATGCGTTTACTTATAGACTTTCATACGCCTGAAGAAAATAGACTAAGAGAATTGGTGAAAGAAATGTATGATAGTTTTTTAATTAAATACAATGGTAATGCATATGTTTTGAGATTAGAGAAGGTTTTAGATGATGTATCACTCTTGGAGAAACGGTTGTTGGATCAAAAAAGACACAAGATCACTAGAGATCTACGTGATTTTACCAACAATCATGTTTTTATGTGGCCTAGGGAGAATTATGGTGACACTACACATGTTACACACACTAGGGATTCTCACCAACAACGAGGCAGGCCTAGTGGCAATAATTTGTCTAATTGTAATAATAATATACCGCAAGGCAACAACAGGCCAATGAATAGGGCAATGAATGTCAACGGTTCCATTCTAAATGAGGCAACACCTCCCCTTGTTGGAATTGAACCCTCAGATTTACAACAATTCAATACGTCCAATATGATTTTAGAAAGCCATAAACAGGCTACTACAGTAGACATCCACCTCAATGAAGGAGGTGAATCTAACATACCCCTAGGAGATGAAAACAGTGGTAGTGATGATGTACAAAGAGAGGGAATTCCACCAGGGGGTACGTCTTCTCATACTGCAGCAACATATTCACAAGTAGTTAGACCCAAAGAACATGGGAACAAACATTCTAGTAATTCCAACAATAATAGTAAGGTGAATGTACCCTTTCCTATAGCACAAGACAATTTTTTGGGGAGAAAAAGGTCTGCAAGCAGAGGCAGACAAAAGAGAAAGTGGTCAATGGAGGAACAACAAGGACCCACTATCAAGAAAATGTGGGAACGAGCAACACATTAATTGTGAATTTATCTAGCAAGATTTTAACGGTTTATGAAGAACAGGTTCTGAGTAAAGGGTTGAGTTTCATTCCCTCTAGAAAGACGGATATTGTGGACTTAGTTGTAGATACTAAGCTTTTTACTAGGAAAATACAGTTAGCTTTAGAGTATGGAAACAATACCCAGGAAAGAGGTCCAAGAAGTTTCAGACCAGTCAGCACCTATGTCCCACAGCTGAATCCTACCTTAGAAGTATTTAGTAACGTTGTTGAAAATGATATACATGCACAGTCACAGAATGATAAGATTGACAAATATAAATACAAATATAACTTGAATTATCAACAAAGAAGAGCTTTGAAGGAGTTAAAGGATGATAGAAATTTGGTGATTAGACCAGCGGATAAGGGAGGTCCGATAGTCCTTTTGGACACGGTTAATTATAATACTAAGATGAAACTGATGCTGGAGGACGTAAACTCGTATATGAAAATAGATGTTCCAGTTTTGGTAGATAAGGTTTTCACTATTTTTTATACGTTGGATGACCTACTTATGTCATCTGACATCACCAAAGAACTGTATGACTACTTTAAGGTCAAAAACCCTGTGATACCATGTATCCAGGGGTTACCCAAGGTTCATAAGTCATTGAGAGATCCACCAATGAGACCAATTGTAGCCGGACAAGGATGGGCTACAGAACCCCTTTCAATCTACCTAGACAGTATACTTAGACCACTTGTAGATAAAAACGTAACAATACTCAAAGATAGCAAGCAGTTCTTATTAGATTTATATGCCTGCACTAAAGGTCTAAGGGATGATGAACAGTTCATCTTAGTAACCCTTGATGTAGTCAGCCTATTTACTGTCATTCCGAATGATTTAGGTCTGACATACATTTCAGACTATCTGAAAATTAACACACAATTCTCGAATAGTAAAGTGGAATTGTTGACATTGTTTTTGGAAATGGTCCTAACAAATAACATCTTTGTTTTTGACAACACTTTGTACCTTCAGAGGGATGGCGTAGCTATGGGCACTTCATGTGCCAATAGCTACGCCAACCTCGTCATGTCCGCTTGGGAAGATAGATATATGTGTAATAGTGAATTATATAAGAAGAATGTGAGATTATATCGACGTTTTGTCGATGATCTTTTCTTTCTATGGTTGGGAGATGAAGAGACTTTAAACAGTTTTATAACAATGTTAAATTCCTCTACTGATTTCCTTAAGTTCACTGCAAATACGTCTAGGACAAACATCTCGTATTTGGATGTTGAGATTTATAGAATGGGGAATGGGCTTTTAAACACATCAATACATAGAAAGGCCTGCCACAGGAATAACCTGTTGCATAGACAAAGTATGCATCCAGCATATGTGTTTAATAATATTTTAAAAGGCCAGTTCATGAGAGCGTCACGATTAAATCCCAGTGACGAATACCATCAGTCAGAATGTATAGATTTAATGAATAAATTTCTAGAAAGAGGTTATGATCTTAGGAGAATAAGTGACATTATGAAGGAAACAAGTGATATGAGAATGGATAGAGCTAGACCTTATTTTATGGACCAAAGGGAATGTTCTCAGATAGATAGGCGGAATGATAATGTAGTAAAAGCTATTACCTTCTATAGTAGGAATAGCAAAGACTTTGTGAATATGTTAGACAAACACTGGAATATTTTATTGTCGGATCAAGAGATACAGAATTTGGTGGGCCCAAAACCAAAAGTAATTTACAAAAACCACCCAAGCTTGAAGAGATTGTTGTGTAAGCCTAAATTGAGCCCAATGATAAATCTGGAGAATGCATTGCATGTTAACACAGTAGTTTGTGGAAAATGCAATCAGTGTAAGTATATTAGTGATTGCACTGAGTTTGTACATCCTAATACAGCACGGAAGTTTACTTTTTACACTAATACAAACTGTGAGTCTAGAAATGTAGTGTACCTTGCTTTGTGCAAGGCTTGTTTTAGTTACTATATAGGTAAGACTAATAGGATGCTAAAGGAACGAATTAGAGAGCACAATTATCAAATAAGGATAGGGTCAGATATTAACGCCTTGTCTAGGCATTATAAGCAAGCAGGGATTGGCCACCAGTTTTGTTTTTATGTCATACAAGAATTAACACAAGGTATTAGAGGGGGAGATATCATAAATAGGACCCTTGAATGTGAGACCAGGTGGATTATTAGGTTTAGGTCAGATATACCACCTGGCCTGAACGACAAAGTGCAAATTAAACCTTTTTTAAAGAATAGGAGGGTGTTTAGAAATAAATGACCCAGTTTTATAGGATTTTAACATATTGATATATATATATATTTTGGGCACTGATGTCAGGAAGTAGAAGTCTTTGATAGTATATACATTCCCATTGTTACATAGATGGATATGCATTTGAGACCCTCCCCTTTATGCTGTGCTTATGTGCTTCTCTGACCTGTTGGAGCTTCCTGATCTTTCTAGACTTTAGTTTAACAACACATTCACATAGGTAGCTTTATATATTGTTACCCCTTCTTTTCACCCGCAAATGCTTTTTGGATCTTTTTCCATGTCATGATTTATTGAAGTTTGATGCAGCTGCTGCGTGAATGGTGCTTTATTTTATAGAAACATGATGGACTAAGAAGAGTGAGCAGATTACGTTCTGCCGCTGCGGCTGCATTTAATGTTCAATGGGTTCTGATGCTAATCTCTATCATTATTAGCCAAGAGCCTTAAATGTTGTTTGTAGTGTATATCTTATTAATGTTATTTGCTTAGTATATCACAAATACATTATACAAGCATATTTTATGCTATGGCTAACTGAAATTGATTGCGTTGCTGTATGAGTAATGCCTTTTGTCTGGGCCAAGAAGAGTGCGCAGACGTTCTTTTGCCGTTGCGGCTGCATTTAATGCTTAACAGTTTTTGACTAGATTTTTCCTTTTATTATGATTAGTTAAGATCTATAAATGTTAGTATAAATCTTACTATTGTCATCTGCTGCATTAAGCCAAAGGCACGTTATACAAGTAGTAGTGCCTTGGGCTTTTGGATATGGCTATGCGATCTGTAAGATTCTAAAATGTGTCATTGACACGCAATATATTGTAAGAAGTTTATAAATGCATAGGCATTTTATTTATTTATTTGTCAGATATATAAGACTGACAATAGATAGGGATGCCATTTTTAAAATATCCTTCATGATAAAACATATTTTTTATGAGTTGATTTGCTTTTTTAGTTATGTGTATGTTTAAAGACATTTACGTTATGTAAGTGAATGTTTTAGCAGTGACTGTCTCGTTAGGTGCATTCATAGAAGTGTTTAATATATTATTACGTAGGTCATCAGATGTTTTGGTAGACCAATAAGGTTTTATGTGAATGTATTTATGTTAAAGCAAATTAATGGTCTCTGTTAGTCTGATGAAGCCTGTCGGCGAAAGCGCTTACTACGTTGTGGTTGAATAAAATATTTTTATTCTGCTAACGCTCCGTTTGGTCTTGGATTTATACAGCGAATATATTTTGGTGCAACAAGTGTTTTCATCTCACGTTTTATAGCCAGTTGGACTACGTGCATGCTTTGGGAGACTGTGTAATACTTTGGAACTGTTTGGTCTTAACAAAGAGTCTAATTAGAAATATGTTATCTAATTTAATTGGATTATTGTGTAATTAAGCTTATATTTAAATGGTTGTTTTTTATGTTGTCTTTTACTCTTGGAAAGCTTTTGGCCGAGGCGCTAAGTCTTATACTAAAGTGACCTTTGTATGTTTTGTACGTGATTGAGTTGTTATTCTATACAGGGGAATGTGTGTGCTGAAACAACTGCTTCCTGTTTGTTTCCTCCTTGGTAGGGAAGGTTCTGTGCTTAACATCATAAGAAAGCTGAACCAAAAGGAAGAATTGTATACTGAGGCAAGCTGAAAGTTAGCAGGGTTTAAGGGAAGAAGTCACTTAACTGTTTAAATATTTCACAAGGCTCTTAAGTCTCCCTTCTTCCACTTTTGAGTGACAGCAAGTCACACATTTATGCTCTGATTTAAATAAAAGAACATGATGTAATAATAAAGGCATTTTGGCTGCCATTAATACTTGGACTAGATACTTGTCCCTTGAGGGCTGGGTGCGTGACCCAAGCTAAAAGCCAAGACTGGGTGCCAGCCTTATCACACTTTCCTGTAATATTTTTTATTCATACACCTTTAAGCATGCCTTTATAACAGCTTTCTCCTGGCTGCAGGTGTGGGATTATGCTATAAGACATATGTACAATGTTGTTACATCTTTTTCTTTGGCAGTACAGTGCAAAGACTTGTTAGCATACTGACTCAAACGTAATACTTGTCAGCAGTTTGGCATGTGGCTGACGTTCCATGCATGTTGTTTCTCATTGTTATAGTCTGATTTCATTTGATTCTTTAGCCTTGCCTCACTGATCCTTTTGGCAGGACCACTGAAATGTGTCACGGGACCATGATTTGGTGTCTGCTTATACTTATGCCAGAAGAAAGACTTTGCAGAGCTGCACCCGTTGCATACTGTCCGGCTTTTATAAAATCATTTCGTATTCAATGAAAGGGAGAAAAAATGAAGTGATAGAAATGAAAAGATTTTGACTTTAATATTAAGGCAAATTAGCACTGCACAGTTAAAATATTTCTTAGGGATGATGTGTTTACTGTTAAGATGAATGATTATTTATTAGAGCTATACACAGACAGACAGAAACACACAGACATACTACCAGACACGTACATGTATAGTTCCTTTGCCTTTTCCTCCTCGGGTCCTTGTTGACTACGTATCCCAATCCTCCACTACCCTGCTCATTATCTCCTTCTTTCTCCGTGTTCAAGGACACTGTGGGAGGAAGGAAAGAGCTAACAACTGTAGCTGTCACCCAGTAGGGAGTCAGGAGGTTTAGTCACTAACTCCTCCCCCCAACAGCTTGACATATCCAGACATGCCCACTGAAGTGGGGGATTACAACTTTGTCCCCATTGTTAATGTATGTTTCTGCACCCTTCTCACATGTGAACACACACACACACACACACACACACACACACACACACACACACACACGTGTGTGTGTGCAGTGGTTTACTATCAATATCTCGAAATTAAAAAAAAAAACGGTACAAAACAGCAAAGTGTTGTACTGAAACTGCACCTAAACGAATGGCCATAATGTCAAAAAACAGCCGTTAAGGCCGGAAATATTGACAATGACATTTTACGGCATTAACAACAATGCCACCCTTACCGCAGCTCCCTAATCCCTACACCTAATCTCCCATGTATGCAGGGGGGCTGCACCCCCCACACCCCCCAACTTATTATTCCAACTCTGAGATCGCACTACAGTGAGGAAAGGGATGTATTTCCCTAACTGCACTGTACCGCGATCCCTTTACATGAGCGAGTGTTATTTTTGCGAATGCACAGTCCATTCGCAAATATACCGTTTGCGCATGTAACCTGCCCACATATGAAGTTCTCGAACATCTGTTGTTCGAATACTTCATAACAGTGCAATTGCACGGCAACATTTTAATGGTAAACCTTGTGCAGTAATATTGGTTATATTGGTTGTGCATTGCTGGGCAAATCCAAGCACACATCTGGCCATAATTCTATGCTAGCTTCGGATACCTATAGTTAACAGTATAGCAGTAGAAAGAGTCTCCTCCCGCTCCCTGGGATGAGCAAGTTTATTTTTTTAGTATCTGTTTATTAGAGTAAAGCACTCGTTCACTGAGCCCTTTTCCAGACTCAGTTTGGGAGCACTCTTTGGTTAAGTGACTTGCTCAAGAGTCACTCTGTGGGCAAATAGAGGCTGAGAGAATCATACCCTAGACAACAGTAAGGAGCTCATTAACAGTGCATAGCCTTAATCATCTGTGCTGATTGACAGACAGATCATCTGTGCTAACTGCGAGCATACCTCTCCACCTTTTAGAGCAAAAAAATCTGGTCAAAGCCATAAATAAAAGTGGGACAAAGGCCCAAAAATAGGGAGATTATTTGAAATAATTGCTCTTACAAACTTAAAAAGTTGATAGAATAACAGGTTTTACATTAGCATGGATTTTTTCTGAAGGGTATGAAGTCTGAAACTCAAATGTGTTATTATTTTCTAACTTCAGTCTTTAATGATTTGCCACTAATTTTCCTTAAAACCACAATTTTATGAAAAACGGACCAAAAATGTGGGGCAAAAATCTGGACATTCTGTGAAAATCTGTACAGTTGAGAGATATGAAAGAAATGATGTCAGATACTCAGTTCCACACTCCTAAAATGGATGTACAAGCACCCAAGTTGCTAGTTGATTCCAGGACAACTAGTTATACTCAAAGCTTTATCTTACTGCATCACTGAGCTGGCCACACACACAGATTGCAAGGACATTGGATATACAAACAAATACACACACACACACACACACACACACACACACACACACACACACACACACACACACACACACACACACACACACACAGACACACACACACACACACACACACACACACACACACACACACACACACACACACACACACACATATATATATATATATATATATATATATATGTATATGGATCTACTTCATAAGATCGACAAACCATTTGATTGACATTCATTTGTTCGACAGCTCATTTGGTCGACAACCAGTATTCAAGGCAAAAACCTTGGATTTGCCCCCCTCCCCAATGTTGTGCGACCCTGGAGTTGATAAATATAGTTGGGGGGGTGTGGGGGGCACAGCCTCCCACATTGGGGGGTGTGTGGGCGGGGTGAAGCCCCCCACCTATTTTCGTTTAAAACATGAAAATACAAAAAAAACTACACATTTTAAACGTGTGCCCCCCACATCCCCCTAACTATATATATATCAACTCCAGGGTCGCACAACATTGGGGAGGGGGGCAAATCCTGTATATGCTACACACACACACACACACACACACACATGCATTAGTATGAGTAAAATTATATATAGACATATATAGACATATATATATATATATATATATATATATATATATATATATATATATATATTTATATGTATATGTAATTATAAGAAATATAAGTATAGAGCCTGAAATATGCAAAACACTATAGGCAAGCTAAAAACAATCTATATATCTGTATATCCATCTATCTTTCACTCTTACTACTTTACAAAGTACACTGCTGTCTATAAACTGATATCTGTTGGAAAATACTCTGCATACATAACATGATTCATTTTCATAGCATGTCCTGGAAATGCATTATGTTACAGTGGTGTTATTCATGGGTTTGGGGCAGTGACAATTTCTCTAAGTATGCAGATGCTTGACTTTTGCAATTGTACACTCTGTATATGCAGAGTGGTAGATGGTTACAAATGGCTGTTTCTTACTGTCTCTTCATTATGCAAATATTCAGCAATGTGTGAAGGTTAAGGCAACTGCTGAAGGTTCTACTTTTTGGAACTTGCCTTGGCCTTATGTGTGTCCGTATGTGCAATACCAGAGTGTATAACTTTTCATGAACTCTCTGCATAGTTTTAAGACCAAGAGTAACATTTAATAATCTGTTTTCACTAAGGAGATTTATATTCAAACTTCTCTGAGTGACAGGCAGTCATTTAGGTGAAAGTACAGTTGTGTACATGTACTATAAAAGTAGATGTTGAAGAGTATTCACTGTTGCAGTCCTAACATATGGGATTTCCTGCAATGATAGTGACCGACTTGACTACCAGATAATTTTCTTCTCCTCCTGAAGGCGGTGGGTGCCCTATCTGATATCACAAGTCTGGATATAAAGGGAGTCAGCCAGTGCCATGACCTCAGTACTTTCCTGCCCCTAACAGGTAGGAGCAGGTTCCTATGGCCAGGGGCCTAAGGTCGTATACTCCAGACTATATGTCAAAGAGGAGGCAGCAACCTGGAACTAAGAAGGAGAATAACCAATAGGCAAGAGGGGAAGGATGGAGGGAAGGAAATAATGCTGCAACAGTGAATACACTCAAACATCCACATTTATGGTAAGTGTGCACAACTGTATTATATTTTTTGTGTTTAAATATTGCAGTCCTAACTTATGGGATGACTCTCAAAGCTGAAATAAGGGTGGATGGAAGGACTAAAAAGATGAAAGGATGCCCTGCAAGATGGGGGTGGCAATCTCTGCTACGAACTTGAAAAGGGTGGGAAGATGGTAATGTTTGGTGAAGGTATGCATGGAGGGCCAAGTTGCAGCTTACAAATGTCCTTAGTGGCTACCACTTTAAGAAAGGCAATGGATGTAGAAATAGCCCTAGAGGAATGCATCCTCATAGAGTCTGGAGGCTTTTTACCATGATGGCTGAAGCAAAATGAGATACAGTGGGAGATCCATTTGGAGATTGTTTTGAAACCGGTCTTCTTTCAGAGCTACTGGTAAAGGCCATAAAAAGCTGGTCTGACTTCCTGACATTCTTGGTTCTATCCAAGTAGTAGTGTAGTTGCCTATGCAAATCCACAATATGGAGCATCCTTCCCCCCTTGTTCTGTGGGTTAGGAAAGTATGTAGGCAAGTGTATGGTCTAGTTTAAAGAAATCTCTGTCACCACCTTAAGCATAAAGGAAGGATTGGCCTTAAGAGACACGCTATCTGGGTGGAAAATAATGAAAGGTTCCACATGCATAAGGACCTGAAGTACTGAAACCTTTCTGGATGAAGTAATGACTAGTAGGAAAGCTGTCTTCCAGGTCAGGAATTTTAGATCTGTGGAAGCAGCTGGGTCAAAAGGTGGGAGGGTGGGCTTCTGCAGAACGAAACTGAGGTTCTGTGGGGAACAGGAGGTTTTCTGGGGTGCCTAATGTGGACAACCCCTCTCAGGATCTATTTCATGAGAGGGTAGAAAAAGAGAGATGGCTGAAAAGGCAAATAGTGGATAGGATGAAATAGCTGAAGCATGGATTTTAGATGATTATTACAGAAAAAGTGACACCCTGACCCCATGTGCAAAAATAGAGAAAAGGGTTGTGGATGGATGGATTTTATGATAGGATCAAAGGGATCTGAGCTTGCTGAGGGCTTTGTCCCTTTTGTCTGCACCACACGTATTTATTTATTTTATATTCATCTGTTAATTGGGTAGTGTCCAAATGGGCCCTAGGACCCGTTTTTAGTGGAGACCCGGGGAGAAAAGCTCTAAAGCAAATAAAAAAAACTATTTTGTATAAAAGACTTTACAGCAAGGAAGGGAAAGTTGATAAGCATAAAAAGAATAAAACAACATGTACATATCCAAAATTAATAGTATGTCAAAACTTATATCAGTATACACAGAAGGATTCAAAGTACAAATATTATACATATATGAATTGTAGCATCAGAGATAATATTATGCTCACAGATTTTAAACACTGTTTAGAAATGAATAGTAAAGAGAAACATTTCATGGTGTCCTCATTCATTGTGCATTTAAGTGTACATAATTAACAAAGTTGCTACGCAGGAGTAGTGTGAGAGTCAATAGTTGCATTGGGAAGGGTGAAAAAAAGGAGAGGAAAATTGGGAGGGAGGGTGTATCAACCTGGAGACCAGCATGGGCAGATCCAACTGGATTTGAGATGTTTTCTGGTTGTGGTTTTACAGGAGGAGGAGTTTGGAGAATTTTGAATGTGTTGGGGGAGAGCATTCCAGGCTTTGGCTGTTTTATTTGAGTAGAGACAGTCACCATGGTAGTTATGGGACTGGGGTATTTTTAGTAACCGTCTGTCAGAAGGTGTGAGGGACCTAGCATTGACTTGAGGTAGAACTAGGGTGGAAAGTGCTGGACATTGACTAGGGTTTTGTAATATTTGGTATGTGAAGGTAAGCTGGTTGAGAGTCAGTAAGTTGGAAAGTTCAAGCCAATTTAGTTGTTGGAGGGCAGAACAGTCATGAAATGTGCCGATGATTGCTGGCAAATTTCGCAATTTTATGGTAGCAGGATGATAGGTTGCTTAAGTCAGTTTTACGCAGGTTAGTAAATACCTGTGAGCAGTAGAGAAGGGTAGACAGGAGCTGAGATCTAGCAGTGGTTAGTCTAGCTTGGTTAGTCAGGAAGAATTTGGCTTGGTAGAGCGACCCAAGTTTGGCAAGGACTTTTTTGACTGTCTGGGAAATGTGAATGTTAAATTTCAGCCTGTCATCTATAGATGCAACTTGGAATTTGGTATGGTTTGTGGGTTCAATTTTAGTTCCATTTGAGGAGTGAATAAATAGGGGAGATGTGGGTTGATTTGGTTGTTTTATTTTTTGAAAAGTGTAAGTTTGGTCTTGTTTGGGTTTAGAATGAGCTGGTGGTTTGATAGGTAGATTGCTGTTTCCTGAAATTATTTTTGAGTCTTGTTTTGAAGTTCTTAGAGAGTTGGGGCAGAGCAGATAAGGGATGTGTCGTCTGCATATTGTATGATTGTGGCAGGTTGGGTAGCTGAGCCTATTGTATTTGTAAATAGGGTAAAGAGGAGAGGGCCAACTATGGACCCTTGGGGTACACCAGTGGTTACTGGTAGCAGTGGTGAGATATTTTTTTCCCACTTTGTAGCTTGTTTCCGGTCAGATAGGTAACTGAAATCATATGAGTGTTGGTGAGCTGAGGTGGTAGGTGGCAAGTTTGTTTAGGAGAAGTTGGTGCGAGACAATGTCAAAAGCTTTTGACATGTCTAGGAAAGTTGCAGAGATGAGAAGGCCATTATTTACGAGGTGATGAATGGTGTCAGTGAAAGATACTAAGGCTGTGTTTGTACTATGTTTGGATCTGAAACCATGTTGTGAGTGGGATAGCAGATTGGTGCAGATGAGGTGTTTTTGGAGTTGTTGATGGATACATTTGTCTAGTATTTTTGCTATGGGTGGGAGGACAGCTATAGGCCGATAGTTTGTGATTTCTGTGGAGGGGCCACCCTTATGTAGGGGGATGATGTAGGCAATTTTCCAGAGGTGGGCTACATACTGTTCACAGATGGAGCAATTGATAAGGATAGCTATAGGATAGGTGATAGATGGAGCAACAATACTTTGGAATTCATTGAGGAGTTTGTCTGCTGCTAGGCAGTATGGTTTTAGCTTGCTGAGGAGCTTTTTTTATGTAGGAGGTTTGGACAGGTTGAAAGGGGAAAGAGTTTGTGGTGTTAGTAGTGGAGGGGATGGTGAGGGGTTGGTTATGGAGGTTATTTAGGAGGGAGGTGATTGAATTAATAAAGCGGGAGTTTAATTGGGATGCTATGGATTCGGAGGTATTTAGTGTGGATGGGGTGGGGGTGGAGCTTTTACGTGGGTTGAGCTAGAGGTTTATAGATTGCCAGAATTTCTGAGGGTTGTGAAGAAACTTTACTTGTGAGGTTTGGAAGTATTGTTTTTGTCATTTGTTATACATTTCTTTGTTTGGCTTCTGAGCTGCTGATAAGTGGTGAGATCCTTTTTGTTTCTGGTGGATAACTATAGGGCCTTAGCTTTATCTCTTTGTTTAATAAGTAATTTTGTGTCTTGGGAAAGCCATGGTAGTTGTTTGGATTTGACACATATTTTTCTCATGGGGCCAACCCTGCTTAGAATGTCTAGTAATTTATTAAAGAACTCAACTGCAAGGTCCAGGTTTAGTGTATATAGTGGTGACCAGTTACATTGTTGTAGCAGTAGGTTGAAGGCATCTGGGGAGGAGTTCTTCTTACAGCGTGTGTGTATGAAGAGAGCGATAGATTGAGTTTGTATTATTTTCCTTATTAGGTAGGTGGGTGTATGATCACTGAGGGTGATTGGAAGGCAGCCTGCTTGATAACTTAGGTTGGGCTTGTTAGTTAATATCCAGTCCAGTATGAATTCTTTTTGGGAGTGTTTGTCAGAAAGTGTGGGGCAGAGTATAGTTTGGGTAAAGTTGTATAGATTAATGAACGTTGTGGGGTTTGTGGATGAGCAGGAGAGCCAGTCAAGATTAAAATCACCTAGAATGATGGTTTCTTGACTGAAAGTGGTGGAAGTCCAGGAGAGTAGGTGTTCAATGTTAGGAAAGTTCTTTCCAGGGGGCAGGTAGGTGGCTATGATAACTATGGATTTGTGTGAATTAATAGATAGTCTTGTAATGAGTATTTCAGCACTTGAGATGTCTTTTGGGTTAGTGTTTAGTTTTTCTATGTTAAGAGAGTCTTTCAACATAATAGCTACACCACCTCCTCTTCTGCTTAGTCTGTCTTGCCTTATTATATTATAATTTTGGAGAGTAATTTCAGAGTCTTTGATGTGTGGTTTTAGCCATGTTTCAGTTAAGATGGTGATGTCAGGGGAGTATGAGAATAAGATGGTATGAAATTCTGAGATCTTATTTACTTGGCTTCTGAGATTGAAATTGGTGATTAATAGCTCAGATGTGGATATCAGTGGTAGAGGCATTTGTAAATTAGTAGGTGGGGTATCGAGGTTTGTGTAGTTGAGGGAAGGGGGTGTGGAGGTTAGAATGAGTTTTGTTTGTTTTAGGCCAGGGTTAGGATGAATGTCTGCTAGTAGTTTTAAGTGAGTTAGTGAGTGTAGTACTATATGTATAAGTTTTGTTTTTATGAGGTGATATTTGAAGGTGGGGATAGTTGGTTGATTGGATACCTTATGAGTGAATTTGTATAAAAAATAGTAAGTGATAGGGTAAAGTTGAGGGCTGAATTGGCTGTATGATGTGGTTAAAGGCAGCTAGTAATTGTTAGAGAGTGTAGGGGATCTACTGTATTGGATGTTACATGAGTGGGGGTTGGTTGAGTTGTAGGCTAAGAGGAATATGCATGTCAGAATGCAGTAGTGGATGATGACTTGGTAATGGGGCATGGTTTAGGATGATAAAGGAGATAAGCTGGGAGAGAGGGAGGCAATAGTGGGAGGATGATGTTCTGTGAGCAAAGAGGATTGGTAAGATAGTGGTTGGTGGGGCCATTTTTGTGGGAGTACAGGTGATTGGTAGTAGTGTGAGGAAAGGGTGTGGTTGTGTTAGGTGTAAAAATAATGAAAATGGTGGGAATGGGGGTAGGGTAGGGGAGCGGAGTGTGTCTGAGCTTGCAAGGGTGAATGGAGCAGGTAGAACCACAAGGTCAACCTGGCCACAGTAGTAAGAAAACCTATCAGCTACTTTAACCCAACACACAGGTCAGTGAATAGTGGGTAGGTCTGTTTAGTTGTAGCCAGGTTTTTAGTGCCAGATGTAGTATACAATTGTTCAAAAGTTAAAATTGAGAGCACTGAGTACCAGTATTAGGAGGGGAAAGCCAGACTGCAAGTATTCAAGAAAAGGTGTGTGTGTGTGTGTGTGTGTGTGTGTGTGTGTGTGTGTGTGTGTGTGTGTGTGTGTGTGTGTGTGTGTGTGTGTGTGTGTGTGTGTGTCTGTGTGTGTGTGTGTGTGTGTGCGTGGGGGGTCAGTAGAGGATTCTGGGTAATGTGCGAGTCACAAACGTTAGCTGTTTTCCTGTTGTGTTATTAAACAGGTACAGCTTAAGGTCAAGATTTAGGAAAAAAGAAGCATTACAAGAATCTTTTCCATTTGGTGGAGTAAGAGTCTCTAATGCTAGATCTTCTGGCTTCTTTTAGAATGTCCAGGACATGTTTGTTGAGTTCTTCCTTCCATGGGATTGAGTTATCATCCAAGCTGTCAGTTTGATCGTGTGCAGGTTGGGGTATATGACTGTGCCTTTTTTCTGCTTTAACAGGTACACGCTCTATGGCAGCAGACATGGTTCTGTTGGTAAGACTGAGCAATAGAGGGTACTATTATTGCCTTAGCCAATTTGGGGCTATTAGAATGACCCTTAGCCCTTCTTGTCTTATCTTCAGTAGCACCCTGGGGAGCAATGGTATTAGGGGCAAGACACAGAGGAATAGGCCTGTAAAAGGGAAGGAAAGAGCATCTGTCATCCAGGCTGACCTTGTTTTGGTTCTTGAGCAAAACCTTTCCAAGTGAGTATTTTCTTTGGTGGCAAAAAGGTCTGTCTGGCACACCCCATTCTTTGGCTATGGTGAGAAAAACTTCCAGATGTAGTTGCCACTCATGGGGCTCTGACTGGGGTCTGAGGTGATCTACTAGTTGGTTTCTCCTGGTAGGTACTGTGCCATGAGGTGCAGTCCTAGGGAGTTTGCTGTTTCCCAAAGGTCCATGGCCAGGCAACAAAGGGAGAAAGAGTGAGTCTCCCCCTGCTTG
Source organism: Protopterus annectens (assembly GCF_019279795.1). Classification (NCBI taxonomy): domain Eukaryota; kingdom Metazoa; phylum Chordata; order Ceratodontiformes; family Protopteridae; genus Protopterus; species Protopterus annectens. The sequence goes on along the minus strand of NC_056748.1, from coordinate 20,844,719 downwards.
TTTATGTACCACATAACTATGGTATTGTCTGTCTTTGCCAGGAGGACTTCTAGTTTTCATTGTTCCTTGATGGCATTCAGGCTTTTTTTGGACTGCTATCAGTTCTTTTAAGCTGATGTGTTTGCTTTTGAACTGGGAGTTCCATCTGCCTTGAGTCTGGAAGTTAGTGTAGTGGGCTCCCCAGGCTATTTTGGAGGCATCTGTTGTCAGAGTTTAGCCCTCAGGGATGAACTTGAATGAGAAGGCCTGGATTGAAGGAGCATACTTGGACCTACCAGGCAAACTCTTTCTGAGACAAGGTTTTATCCTGAAGGTGAGAGATTGAGAATGTTGGTACCACACATTTCTGAGGTACAGCTGCAGTTTCCTCATATGTAATCAGGCCAGAGAGATCATGAGAATGGAAGACGCTATGTAACTCAGGCCTCCGAGATATTCACTGGCTGTGAGGTATATTTCCTGACAAGGAGTGACTTGAAACATCGTTAGAAAGGTAACCTTGTTTGGAGGAAGAAAGGCTTTCTGAAGAGATGAGTCCAGTAAAGCTCCCAGAAACACAATCCTGTTTGTGGGGCTGGTCTGAGATTTTTATGTATTGATGTTGACCCCCACTGAAGTTAGTAGATTTGGGGTGTAAAACAGATCTGGCTTGAGTTTTTCTAGGTTTGTTGCCTGAATGAGGCAATCATCTCAATAGGGGCAAATCTGAATGCCCTCTGTCCTACAGAAGGCTGCTACTGGGGCTAGGCATTTTGTGAAATAAAGCCAAAGGGCAAAACACAGAATTGATAATGCCTCATACCTGCTGTGAAGTGTAAGAACCTCTTGTGTGAGTCCTCTATGGAGATGTGAAGGAATACATCTTTTAGATCTAAAGTTACCATGGGAAAGATTATGGGCAGTAGCTTTTGTAGTGGTAGCATTTTGAATTTTGGGATCTGCAAGAATTGGGCAAGCCTAGAATTGGCCTCCAGGTACCTTCTTTTCTGCTAACTAAGAAAAGTCTGGAGTAAAAAAATGTTCCTTCCAAAGTGGCTGGTACAGGTTCCACTGAGCCTTGGGTGCACAGAAACTGTATTTGGTTTAAGGCCTCTGATTTTTGGTTTGGAGAAATACCTGGGAAATATGAGCTCATTAGGGCCTGTTTGAACTGGAGCTTGTAATCTCTTTGAATGATTTTCAGAACCCACTGATTCCTAGTAATGAGGGCCCAGTTCTTGAAGAAGCGAAACAATTGCCTTCCCAACCTGAGAGGAGAAGAAGAAGGGGGGGGGGTGAAGGGAGGGGGAAGGTAGTGTTATGTAAGAGTAATTATTGCTCTCTGCTAGGTCCCTGGGGTGGGATCCCACAGGCCTACTGGAGTCTGTTTGACACTGTCTTGGATGCTGGTGTTGCTTTTGGTTCCTTTCCCTTTGAGGTCTCCTATGTCTAGGCATAGAATGGAGGGCAGGAAAGGATCAGTGTTTGGTAGGTAACTGTAGCTGAAATGAGGAGGTTGGACCAGGAGAAAGTCCTTGACAGTTTGCATGGATTTGGCATTATCTTCCATTTTCTTAAGCATGGCCTCAGCCTTAAGACCAAAAATAAAGTCTTTTTTCAAAGGTGCATCCATGAGACTGGATTTGATATGCTCAGGAAAGTATGGTGGCCTCAGTCAGGCATGCCTTCTAATAATAAGTCCTGTGGCTGCTGCCCTGCTGGAAGCTTCCGTGGCATTATAGCCCCAGTTCAAGGAGTGCTTAGCTACTTGAGAGCAGAATTTGCATAAGTCCATCAGCTCCTTTGAGGGGGTCTTATTTTCAGTCCCCATCAGGTTTTGTTTCATCTGGTCTAAAATGGTTTCTTGATACTTCACCATATGAAACTGGCAGTTCAAAGCCCTCATGACAAGGGTAGCAGAGGTCTAAAATTTCTTTCCAAACCTGTCTAAGGCTCTTTTTTTGTCAGTTGGTAAAGAGTTTTTGGAAGTACTAGCTTTTGCTCCCTTAGGGCCATGAGGGGAGTCTGGTTGTAAAGAGGAATACAGCAAGACATCATCTACCACCTCTAAGACTGGAGGAATAGCAAAGGGTTTATGTTCAGGGAAATTTAGGAATTCCCTAACTCTCTTCTTGGATTGTGGATAATCTTGAGTTTGCCATTTGAAGTGGTCCCTCAGGGTATGTAAGGTTTCCCCAAAGGAAATGTCCTCAGGAGAAAGGCTGAGGCAAGGATCTCTTCAGAATCAGAATCCCTATAGGAGGCAATAGATGCACCCTCCTCAGAAGTGGATTCATCATTATCATAATCATCCTCAGATTCAAAGGAGTCAGAAAACTCCTGGGAGAAAGTATCCCTCTTTCTTTTACCAGGAGATGATTCAGGGGGAAGGAGACATCTGGATCTGACTAAGGAAATCAAATCCTCAGCCAGGCTAACTAGGTCTTGTTGATAGACCTTAATTTGGGAGTCGGTAGGTCTTGGCTAGGGCAAGGTGGATGATGGATGCTTTTTGTGTGAGGTCTTAGGTTTAGTCCTAAGGGTGACATCCACACTAGGACCTGGACAAACAGACAACTCCTGAGGGCCATAAACCAAGGCCTTCTCCTGATGCCAAGAGGAACCATTGGCCTTAGAGCAGTTGTCAGAAGCCAGAACCTGCAAAGTAGTCCCAGACCGACACAGTGAAAGAAGTCCTTCAGCTTTTAAGAAAATAGAGGGACCCACATGCATATCTCATTCTGAATGGGTCACATTAGAAGGCTGTGCAACAACCACAGTCGCTGAAGAGGGCTGTGAGGGCGCCTCACCTTCTTTAATGATCACAAGCCTAGGAGGACTGGTGGGCAGTGAACAAGCATCATCTGAGGCCCTGTCTGAGCTGCTACTCCTTTTTACACCAAGGGAGTTCAACTTCAGCTTGACCAGTGGATGACATAGTACATGAAGGTCCTAACGACTCGCTAAAATATGCACAGAGCTGACAGTTAGGAATGTCATGTTTTGGGCCCAAATGAGACAAACAAGGTACATAAAAAATGAAAGTCCTGGTGTGGTATCTGCTTTCCACAGCAGTTACAGTTATTATCTTTCTCTGACATTAGTCAAAAAACACATGAGAAGTTCCCCAACAGAGTACTTAGCTTTAGACATGTCCTTTCTCTGGTGTGGACTGACTGACACACTAACACTCTGTTTCAGGCTTCAACTGCAAGAAAGAACTGGGGTCATGGTGCCAGCTGACTCCCTTTATATCCAGACACTGTGACATTGGACAGGGCATACACCGGCTTTAGGATTAGGAGAAAATTCTGGTAGTCAGGTTGGCCAAGGGATTTCACAGCAGGAAATCCCATAAGTTAGGACTGCAACAGTGAAACACAAAGAGCAGGAATTATGACTCCATCCATGGGGAATGTAGGCAAACTCCTTACAATTTCTAACTGGTTAGATACTCAGCATCATGCAGCATCACTGGCAGTTGTGTCCCCTCCAGTGTCACTTGATAGTATCGCTATGATAAACATGCAAACTTCTCTGGCAGGAAAAAATAACTGACAGCAGTATGAACTATGTTCAGATTCACAGACAGAGGCAAGCTATAACCATTATGTTACTCAGTACAAAAATGCTTACCATCTCACTGATACTTTGTGTGTATTTTTAAATCATCATAAAGTGACAAAGATATGCCTAAAATGCATTTGTTTTTATTTTTAAGCACACAATTACAAACAAATGTAAAGCTCAATAGATAACAGAATACTGTGAACACAGATGTTTTCTTCATGAAAAATCTATAAAACAGGTTGTGTTTCTCATAATGTATATCTATTTTGATTTTTTTAATAAATAACCAGAAAATGTAGACAAAATCTAGCAGTTCTTGCAAACGGTTGTGAATAACTTTAAAGCAAAAAGGATAACTGAATGCTACGAACCTGGAAGTTCTTCAGGTACCATTGCTTACAAAACAAGTCTTGATTAATTTCAAATGTTGATTAGCTGTCAAGCAGTAGACAGAATATGCTTTCCATTGTCATCCAATCATATATGAACTGCTTTAAAATAAAATCAGATAACAATTGGACGGTAACATGGATGGTTAAATCAAGATTCTGTTTGGACAGAGTGGCAGGGGACCAGTCAACATATCTCTCAGCTGTCCAGATTTTTGTTCTCCATTGGTGACTGGCCTGTTGATGGAGGTAATTTCCCCTGTTTTGATTTTCTGCATCCTATCTGTGAGCCAACTGGCAATCCAGCAGCTGACATAGGGGTTTATTCTCAGTTTATTTAGTGTTTCTACTATGCCTGCATGGGAAATTGTGTCAAAAGTTTTGGCCAGGTTGAGGCATGCATTGTGTACCATTTTGCCTTCAAAAAATCCACCTGGCTGAGTCATTATGACCTGTCCTTGACAAATCTAAAATGAGACAGGCCCAGTGTTGGAGGTTCTTCATTTGTTTGGTACAAAACCTGTATGGAAGCTGAGATTAAACAGTGTTATTAGGGATGTGGCTAAATCTTGCTTCATCTTATTTAAGATGCATCCGGGGATATTGTTAGAACCCATCAATGCAATATTTGTAGCTTTTGATAGTACTTTAAGGACTTAGTCTTGTGTGATAATTGAAGGCGAGCCATTTTCAGGTATATTGTAAGGGACAGGTGGAGAGGAGAGGGGAGTAAATTTAGATCTAAATTTATTAGCCAGTATGTTCATTATATCATCAGCCTCATTGTAGGTAACATAGTTATGTAGACACAATCTAGCCACTGTCTGGAACTTCAGCAGCTCTGGGTGTACAGAGGAAAGGTCTTGCTTTTGGATACTGGGAAAATAAGCTGCACAAGTGATATTTCTCACAAAGAGTGTGGTCACTGTAATATACCTTTTCTAGGCCAAAATGTCTCAGATGTCCAGTGCAGGAATCGATACTTTCATTCTGTCACAGATAGCACCTTCTCTACCAAAAAATAAATCACACTGAAAGAAGCATGTAATCTCATAGTATTATACATCAGGACTTGACTTCAATGAGAAAAAAAAAAAACACATAAGAATTGTTTTAGCTATAACCACATCCACTTCCCATACATAATCATAACTCCCAAACTCTAAGCACAAGAAATCAGGACAAAGTCAAACATAATTGGGGAACAAAAGTTTAAAATCAGGGACAAATTTCAAATATTGTTTTTATAAAATTAGAAAGTTGATAGAATAAAAGGATTTGTGTTAGCGTGCATTTTGTGAAGGGCATGAAATGTGAAACTCAAATGTATATAATTATTTAGTGACTTAATCCTCAATTATTTGCCATAAAACCACATATTTTATGAGAACAGGCCAAAATTATCAATAAAAAATCAGAAATTTCTGCAAAAATCTGGGCAGTTGACAGTTACAACTACATTTCATTCAGACTAAACTAACTGAAGTGTCAAACAGATGAAACAAACTGACTAAAGTTTAAGCTTGCTGAAATTAACAATAAAAACAAACCCCACACTCATACTTGTATATACTAATTCCACATTCACATAACCATTGAGAGAAAAAAAGAAATGTTGATGCTCTTTGCATCACTTCTTGTGAACAAATATAAACTGTACCAACAGTGATATCTGATATTAAAAAAAGAAAAACAATTAGGGAGATCCAAATCTAGGAATAGGAATCAGTGTGTGTTAACATTCATTGACTTAATACTCAGCAAAGTGCAGGGAAAGTACTAGAACCCGCTGAATAACTCCTAACAGCTAATCTTTTTTCACCATGAAATTTTTGGGATTTTTTTTATTTTCTTACAATTAGACAGGCCTCCCTACAGATGGACAAATCTATGAATATTTACTTAATAAATCTAGTGTTTGTTTGCTTGTGTCTTTCGGCTTTTCCCGGTTAGGGGTCGCCACAGCGGAACTCCAGTCCGCTAATGATTGGTAGTTGATTTTTACATGCTGAGTTACCAGCCCTGACACACAACCTTCAACGAAGGTACGTCCATTCACGCATGTCTCCACGCAGAAGACGCTCTAGCTGAGAATCGAACCGGACAGCGTCTTACTGTGAGGCAACAATGCTACCACAGCACCACCACCACGGGTACACTTAATAAATATAGTGTCTTTACTATATTCTTAAATATAGTGTCCCTAATATATCATTTTAAAATCTGAAATTACAAATGGCACAGTAGAGTCAGCATCAGTCTGGAAAAAATATGTTACTTGACCATGAATGCTACATTTTTCCTGTTCCAGTGTGTTGTTTCTGTATGCATGTTTTAGATGCTTAGATGTTTTTTTTTTGTTATTTTCTGATTATCTGGGGGATATTGAAGTAGGACAGTGATATTCAGAAAAAGACATTAAGAAGTCTTGAGCAATGAAGAAAGACGGAGTATGTCTGCCATCTGAAACTATGTAAGCATTGTGGTTACCTGAGAAAGTCAGGGGAAGTATCCCCCAAAGAAAACTGTGATTCATATTTAGTAGCCGTATCAGGGAGACCTAGCAGATGCATGTTCTGATGTCTATTGGAGTACAGGAGGTGAGATCACTGCTATGCTACAGAAAAAAAAACACAAAATACAAGTGAAATGGGAAAGGAAAAATTAATTCAATCACATTGTGAAGATATTTTTATTATCTCTTCTGTTTCTTTTTTTTTGTATTGATAGCATTTGCTGTTTTGTCTTGTATTGTATTGTACTGTATGACAAGTTGTAAAATTTGTTAGCTGTAGAGCTTTTGTTCTTGGGCCTCCACTGAAAAGGGGCCTTTTATGGCTCAGTCAGAATTCCCCTATAAACAAATGCTAATAAATAGATAAATAATACATTTTTGTTAAATTTCTTAACACTTAAGAGCAAAAGAAAAAGGCAGGTATTAGTAAGAAATGAAGCTGTAAATACCAGAGACAGTAATATCGTGTTACAGCAATCATGTGATGTGCAAAGTGACTTAGCCTGGATGAAAGACCATAATGGAGTGTGGATGGAAGGGTAGGAATTAATTGTAAGTCTGCACAATGATCAAAATAAATTGCATGCCCTTAATGTTGTTTAGTTTGCAAGGGACATGGAATTATGTATGCAGCCCTATACAAATGTGATTTTTTTTTAAATAGAAGGTCATTTTAGTGGTACATGCCCTTAATGTAGATATAAACAATAAGCTGAATGGGAAAGTGTGGCAAGTAACTGTTAAAAAGAGGTATGCAAGATATGGATCTACTTGAGCATTATTGGTCAGAATGCAGTTAATGGAAAGAAACAAATAAACACTAAGTATGCTGATGAAAGTCAAATATAGCCAGAGTAAGTGAAAACACTTAACTTGTAGAAGAAATGGAGGAAAAACAAGAAATAAAACGCATGAACTGTTACAAAGATATTAGTGAACAACAACTATATAACTGGCGAGAACATGAAAATAGATTGTGCTCTTACAGCAGAAGACTGGGTACACGTAGTGACTTCCTGTATGGCGGTAATCTAAGTGGAAGCAAAAAATAGCGCTCCATGCCAGGAAACACTGGATAGGTTTGCAAATCCAATGTAGACTTAAAAAGTGAATAAGGAACATTCCTGAACAATAGTGTACATGAGTTCCGTGAAGAAAATCAAACTGGCCAAAACAGGTAAGAAAGCTTCCTTTGTAGGAATCTGGGACAATTCACCTCCACCAGACTGCTTGGTAAAAGAAGCTCATTCATTGGAACTGGAGTGCTGATATAGGAGATGGCTGGCACACTGTTAGAAGATAAAATATACTCAAAAGTATGCAAAATTAGTGGAATATTAGAAGATGCATTGTCAAGACATATAGATAAGAAAGGTGAGATACAAAAGACTGTGGAGGAATTAAAAGGAAAATTAGTGTACTGCGAAAACATGAAAGAATAAATAATGCTGCTATGAGTTGAAAGTGAGGATTGTTCACAAAGAGAAAACCTGCTCTTTATGTTTATCCCCGAAAAGTAAAGGAGAATAATTGTAAAGCATATATGCAAAAATGTCTGTGTGAACAGATGGGCATTATAGTGCATGAGATATGGATAGAAAGAGTACATAGAGTTTATTTCCCAAACTGTTTACTAAAGAAATGGCAATGCCACGTCCTGGTAAAGTTTCAGACATAACACCAAATGGAGCAGATACTGTCCTTGTTATGGAAAAAGGGAAATGTACAGGTAGATCAGAGTGTGTGATACACCTTTAAGAAGCATTCCAGTAGTGGGCACTTACATATAAGTACTGAGCATGTGCAAGCAAGAGTGCCATTTTGAGTGAGCAGCCACAGTGATAGCATGCAAGTATGTAGTAGTCAGTTAGTTCAAGTTTAATGTTCCTGCCATCCATCCTGAAGTGTTTGTATGTAATAAACTACTTAAATGAACACCCGAGCCTCTTTGTCTTATTGAGATATACAAGATGAGTGACATGGTGTCAGAATGGCATCCAGAGTCAGAAACATGAGGCAATTGGTCAGAAGTACAGGAGTGGATCATCCTTACTGCTCAAACGACTCGCAAACAGGTCAGAAAAGAATTCCAGGTACTAAAACTCACTTAAATTATTTATTTTGTTACAAATATAAAACAAAGCACTCAGAACATTCAGAATGAATTTCTAATTAAACAAAATGTCTGAAACTGTGACATATTGATAAAAATATTTGAAATAATTATGAAAACATTTGAAACAATATCCGAATTACATAAACTGTATAAACATGGGGAAACGACCGTATTTTTGTGCAATGTACTACTTTTTCACATTAACTAAAGCTATTTGAAGTATCCAAAGTGTGCAAAGTGTTGGCAAGTGTGTGCAGTATTACATTGCAGTTACTTTGCAAAGTACAGTAATTTCAAAGAGTATTTCACAAAGTACAGTTTTTTTGAAGAGATTAATGTGTATTTGAATATTATTACAAGTACCTGTTATGTGTGCATGTTCATACATAATTACAAGGACCAAGATTGCATTGTGTTTTACTATAATTTGTGGGCATGGTGGAAGGATTTCGCAGACCCGCACCACTTGTGTTTCATAATAATATTGCAGAAAATTGGAGGGCGTTTGAGCAAGAATATGATATTTTCATACAGGCTGCTCTTTCTGAAAAAGACACATGTACAAAGGCATTTATTCTGCTTAATTTAGCTGGTTTAGAAGCCATTGAAAGAGACCATTCATTTGTTTATGCACCTGCTGTGTTTGCAGGGGAGGGGGAGAACTGCCATATTGTGGTACCGGCTGAAATGCAGGAAGACCCTGAATGCTTAAAATGTAATTTAGAGAAATATGTACCCCCCCCAAAAGAATATTACAATGGAAAGGCACTTATTTTTCACCAGGCTTTTGATCGCTTATGTAACTTTTGCAGCTTATATAAACAACTTGAGAAATAAGGCAGAAATGTGCAAATTTGGTGATCTAAGAGATGAGCTGATGAAAGACAGGCTTGTGTGTGGTATTAATAATGAGACAATAAGAAAGATTTTGCTTCAAGACAGTGATTTAGCATTAAACAAGCCATTGAAATTTGTCAGATATACGAGCTTACAGAAAGGCACACAAGTATGCTTACAAATGAGAAAGCAAGCTTTCCAGTACCTCCAAGAGCTAATGTAGATAGTATGCAGCATGAGGTTAAAAGATACAGCCCTAAGGGTGTGGTCTCCACAGTGAAACTCAGAGCAACTTCAGAAAGGGATAAGGTGCAGCAGGAAAGCACACGGGTGATGCAGCAAAACCTGTAGCAAGCCTCATACTCAACTGTTGTAATTGTGGTGGCAACAATGAGCCCAAAAGAAAAAAGTGCTTAGCTTTTGGTCAACAGTGGAATTCTTGCAATAAGTGCACTTATTTCAAAAGGTTTTGTAAATCAAATAAGGCACATTATTTTATTAAAAGAGAGAGCATACAAAGAGGCAAGTTGATCAATTAGAAAGCTGCAACCCTACTTTTTATGTTGATGGTATGTCTGTGCTTGGTGAAACAGTCAATGCAGTAGATTTATGGGCAAAGAACAAGATCTTTTGTACTGTTCGGATGAACGGGAGTCCTGTAGAGCTCAAAGTAGATACTGGTTCAAAGTGCAATGTTATGTCAGCAGAAACATTTGCTAGAGTAAAAGCTGCAGAACAACTTGATTTGACTAAGCATGCAAAGCTTGTTGCTTATGGTGGTGAAGAGATTCAAACTGAAGGCTCAGTTTTGCTTTCATGTTACTCTGTTGGGAACAGCTATGACTTGCAGTTTTACATAGTCAAGAGACAGGTGCAGTCGTTATTAGGCCTCAGAGAGTTTGAAACAGGGACTGCTTTCATTTAACAAAGAGGTCCACCATGTAATCTTAAATGACAAAAGCTCAAATTTCGCCCAAACTATTTTTTCTGAGTATGCTGATATTTCTGAAGACAAATTAGGCAAATGCCCAGTTGTGTACTCCATGAAGTTAGACTCAGAGGTCAGCCCAGTTATCAGACCAGCACGAAAAGTTCCAGTAGCTATACAGAACAGAGTTAAAGCCGGGTTAGACAAAATGGTGCAGTTAGGAGTAATTTATCCAGCTGAAGAACCAACTGAATGGATATCCTCCATGGTGGTAGCTCATAAGAAAAGCTTAGATGATATTAGAATATGTATTGATCCAAGAGACTTGAACAAAGCCTTGAAAAGGTCTCATAATCCTATATGCACAGTCAAGGAGGTTGCAGCCCTCATGCCAAATGCCACTGTTTTTTTCTGTCTTAGTTGCAAAAAGTTCATTTTGGCAAATTTTGCTTGATCATAAATCTTCATTGCTAACCACATTCAGTACACCATTCAGGAGGTACAGGTTTCTGAGAATGCCATTTGAAATAAATTCTGCCAGTGAAGTCTTTCAGCGTGCGATGGAAAATTTTTTTGTACATGATAGAAACCTCAAAAAAGTTCTAGAAAGAGCATGTTTTTTTTATTTATTTATTGGATTTGTTAACCGGGAAAGTCCACTGAGTCTAGAAAGAGCCCATTTTCAGTGAAGGCCCAGGGAGAAAAGCTCCACATTAATTACATACAGAAGTAAAAATGTTACTACATGGGACATTTTGAGCAGTACTATAATTTCATTAATTACATACAAATGATCCTCAATTACATGCAAGAGTAAAACATGTTGATACAGAGAACAAAATATTTTGAGCAGCACTTTCACAATTAATGAAAGTAATAGCAGAAACAGTGACAATGTTTACAATCAGGTATAAATATGGAAGTAATGATGGCATGTATTTAAGATAGCACGAGTATAAATATATTTGATGAGTTCTTAGTTGAGTGGAGTTGACTTCAGGGTAGAAAGGAGGTGACAGAAAGGCTAAAGGAGGAAGAGTCAAGTCAGTGACAGCAAGGAGTCAGAATGGTACAGAAAAGGAGAGGAGCATGTGAAGTGAATCTTAAGCTAAATCCTCACCAGTGCAAATTCAGGTTATGAGAAGTTACTTATGTTGGGCATTTGTTTACCAGTTCAGGCTTACGACCAGATCCTTCAAGCAAACTGCAATTCTTGAGAAGCCAGCTCCAGACAATGTCCAAGCATTACAACATTTTCTTGGTATGGTCAACAATTCAGGCAAGTTAATTCCAGATTTAAGCCAACTTTCAACACTGCTAAGAGAACTGACATGCAAAGATATACCCTAGTCATGGTCAGATCAACACCAAAGAGTATTTGATGCCTTGAAACAGAAAATTACCAGTCCACCAACTCTACGCTATTATGATGTTCACAAACCAGTTATTCTTTCCTGTGATGCTTCTAGGTTTGCTCTAGGTGCAATCATTCTTCAAAAGGGTAGACCAGTAGCCTATGCAGTGAGAACTCTCACCCAAACTGAGACGCAGTATGCCCATATTGAGAAAGAATTCTTGGCAATTGTGTTTGCATGTTCAAAGCTTCATGATTATATTTATGGCTGACCTATCCAGGTAGAAACTGACCACCAACCTCTAGTCACTATTTTGAGAAAGCCAATGCACCCACCTCCTGCGAGATTACAACTCATGATGCTCAAATTGCAAAAGTACAATTTCAATCTTGTATACAAAAAGGCAAACTTCTTTCTTTTGCTGATACCTTATCCCAATCACCCAGAAAAATACACAGAACAGCATGACAATGAGCAATCTGATTATGAAGTCATGGAAGTGCAAAATCTTTCTTCCACGTCTTGATGAGCTTAGAACTCACACAGCTTCAGATCCAATTCTCCAAAGCTCAACCTCTTTATCAATTGGGGATAGCCTTCAAAACAATCTTGTTTACCAGTAGATGTGCTGCAGTATTTTTCTTACAGAGATGAGATTTTGTCAGACAATGGTATCATCATGAAAGGTCCTAAAGTGATTCTTCCAAATCCTTGCAACAAACTACATTACGATCTTATATTGTGGCTACCCAAGAACTGATTCTACCAAAAGAAGGGAGAGAGGACTAGTATTTTGGTCTTCTATGTCAAAAGATATTGAGAAAGTACTTTCATCTTGTTCTGTATGTAATAGTACAAAGCCGCATCAACAGAAAGAACCACTTCAGTTAAGCCAGATTCCTGAACTACCCTGGTCGACAGTAGCCACTGATATTTTCGAGTGGAATGGTCAACATTACTTGGTGTTAGTAGACTCTTATTCAAATTGGTTCAAGATTGACCTACTTCTTCCTAGCCTAACATCCAATACTGTCATTACTAAGTTGAAGAGACATTTTTCTGTCTGTGGTAGTCTGCACAGAGCTATTTCCTACAATGGCTGCACAGAGCTATTTCCTACAATGGTGCACAGTTTATGTCAGTAGTTCAAACAATTTGCTGAAATGTGGGACTTTGTTCATATTACGAGTAGTCCTGAATACTTGCAGTCAAATCTCTTGGCTGAACATGCAGCTATAAGTGCAAAACAGCCCTTAGAGAACTCCAAATGTGACAATACTGATGTTTTTCTAAACTTGTTAAATCTCAGAAACATTCCTTGTAATAATTATCTCGGTTCACCTGCCCAGAGACTTATGTTGAGACAGACCAGAACCACACTACCAATCAGCAGCAATCTATTGGTTCTATATGAAAAAGACAACAAAGCAGTGAAAGCCCAACTGTTGAAAAAGTGTTTGTCCCAGAAGTCCTACTATGATAAGACCAGCAAACTGCTCAGTTCATTAAAAGAAGGGGAGATAGTGAGGATGCAGATGTCAAAAGGTTTTGATAGCACTGGATTTGTAAAACGTTTGTGTCAAGAGCCGAGATCGTACATTGTGAAATCACAAAGAATGGAATTTAGGAGTGTTACAGCATCTTGCCTGTAATAAAGACTCTAATGACTTGTCCAATGCTTCTGTTCCAGAAGACATTCTGTCAGCAATCCCTGTTCCTGAGAATAATCCTGAGAGGCCTGAAGCAGAAAATTCCCCATTGACTGTCCCTGTTGCTAAACTAAGTCCTAACTATTACATTAAGAGATGAGGTCGCATTTCCAGACCTAGTTCCAGATACATGGCAACCTGGACATGACTGTTGTTTGTTTTTTTTTTTTTTATTAGTGTCTGTATAATTGCATGCCTATTGAAATGTCATTGTTTATATGAGACAGCTCAGTAAAGAGGGAGGATATAGATCAGAGTGTGTGATATATCTTTAAGAAGCATTCCAGTCAGTGGGTACATGTATATAAGTACTGAGCACGTGCAAGCAAGAGTGCTGAGATAAATCCCAATGGAAACTATAAATTACATTTGCTGACCATCAGAGAGAAAATATAGAAAAAAAAAACAGACTATGATTTCACTGGATGCAAGAATCCGAATTTGGTGATTTTACTGTCTTTGTTTTCTGCTTTTTTCTTCTTTGAGACAGTTCACCGCAGAGGTGGGGGAATTTCTTGTTTTTACTGCATTTTTTTGCTGCACTCCTCCCTCCACACATGGCTAATGATATTCCTATTAGGAATAACAGCAATCATGCAAGTCTGGAATTTATTCGTGGAACCAATATGGACAGTATTGAAACTACTTTGAATCCATTGTTGAACCTTCAATTTGATACCAATGAGGCAGTAATGCAGAATAACACTCCAGACGATTTAGATAATGCCAATTTTGATGCAATTTTTAAAGATGTTGAAACCATAGCTTACAAATTAAAAATATTAACTTGGCAAAGATATCACTTGGAAGCATGTCTCCATTATCGTATCATACCTAGGGGCATGCGTGTAAAATGTATGCCCAATTATGGGAATCAACATCATGCTTTGCTTGCAAGTTGGCAAGCCATCAACTTAGAAACTAGTTTTCGTTACATTAAATTACTCCTTGAAGGAAGAAAAAATTACACAGTTGATTAAAGAAAAACAGACAGAACTAGAGAAGGTAAACCTAACTACTTATCAGATCAACAAGTTGGAAACACTGCAATTTAATTTGAACATCTATGAGTCTAAAGTGAAAGAGCAAAAAATTAAAAAGCTGAATAGAGATCTCATGGATTTTAAACAAGGCAGGATTTTTGAATGGCCCAGAGAGGAGCATCCAGAAGAGCAAAGGCACCAGATGACTTTTAGTAAAAGAACTAATTTTACTAACACAGTTGTAAATCCCATATCAACATTGATGGCAGATGAGGATCAAAATATTAATCCCCCATTGCAAGACCAACAAGGGATCATTCCAGATGTCAGTCCAGGAAATTCAACAGGAACAATATTAACTGGAGCTATACCTAAGAAAAATGGTACACATTTACCTTTGAATACATCTTTACCGATTTTTTTTTAAGCAAAATCAATTCAAGGGCCACCGATCACAGAGCCAAGACAGGAAAAGGAAGAAACCCTATATGGAGAAAGATCTTTAGTAATAAATATCTCCAAACATACCATTACTTCAGCTGAATCATCTGTTTTACAAAAAGGACTGTCCTTTATTCCATCATTTAGGACAGACTTAGATGAATTTGTAATTGACTTAAAATGTTTTGGACGAAATGTGACTTTAAAGAATATTTTTGGTAACAAACAGGAACAGAGTAATAAGTTAAAGAAACCAAGCACTTTTGTTCCAGTAAGTCATCCAGCCGTGGAGCTATTTACTAGGCTCTGCACGAATGAGGTTGCAAAGCTAAGAATGGATCCCTGTATTAAACATTACAGAAATATTACCTTTGAAGAAAAGGATGCAATATGTAATCTGCAAAGGAATCATGATGTTACTTTGAGACCAGCTGATAAAGGAGGAGTCATAGTAATGATGGACACAGTATGGTATGTCAATAAGATGAAGAAGATGTTGGAAGATCCTAAAACATATACTGAGGTGTCACCTACAGCAATAACTCAAGCAATGAATAAAATTAGTTCTTGCTTAAATTATATGCTTTTACAAAGACAGATTGACAAGGACCTGTTTGATTTTTTGGATGTTCTTAAACCAACTTTTCCATGCATAAATGGACTTCCAAAGATACATAAAGATTACAGGGATCCTCCATTATGTTGAATAGTTTCAGGCCAAGGATGGGCCACTGAGAACTTGTCTCTGTATGTGGAAAAGGAATTAAGAGAACTATTGAATTCCTATGCAACAGTGCTAAGAGATACAGATGATTTTTTTGAATAAATTAAATAGATCTATGGAAAATAAAGCAAATGAGGGTGACCTTCTACTAACAACTTTGGATGTTAATAATCTTTTCACTACTATTCCAAATGATATTGGAGTAGAATCCATGAGGAGGACTCTATCAACTAAGAAAACTACAGCTGAAATTTGGCTCATCTGTGATCTGTTAGAATTGATTTTGGAGAATAACTACTTTATATATGGAGAAAAAAAATATTTACAGAAATGGAGGTAGCCATGGGTACCCCTGTGTGAATAGTTATTCCAATTTAGTTCTTGTTGAATGGGAACAACAATATGTATTGAATACCATAAATCCTTGGCATAATAATATTTTATACTATGGACGCTTTGTTGATGACTTGTTTATCTTATGGAAAGGTGATGAGCAGCAATTTAAACAATTTCATAAATACAGTGACATGACCACTTCCTTTTTGACCTTCTCATCGGACTGTTTAAGGCAAAAAAATCAGTTTTCTGGATGTCAGTATTAGATTTAATGAATCAGGAACTTTGGATTTTGACTTATATAGAAAGAGTACATGGAGGAATCACTATATATTAAAAAGTAGCATGCATCCAAGACATATTACCAGGAATATAATGACCAATGAGACAAACAGGATTAATAAACGTTGTAATCGAGAACCAGCACGAAGTAGAGAAATACAATTCTTACAGGAAAATCTAAAAGAAAGAGGGTACAAAGATCAAGACTTATGTCATCAGAGTATAGAATGGAATAATATGACTAAACAAGCAAATGCCAATATGAGATTCTCTCTATCTTATACTACTGACAATTCACAAATTTTAAGAGTGATAAATCAATTTTGGCCGATACTGACACAGGATCCTCAGTTAAAGGATATAGTTGGGGAAAGACCACAGTTCTGTTATAAGAACAAAAAGAACATAAAAAGGCTCTTATGCACCAATACGTATAACAGCAATCCAATAAACGGGTGTGAAGGTACCTTCAAATGTGGTAACTGTAACATATGCACATTAATTTATAGTAGCAATAAGTTTGTGCATCCAGTTACTGGCAAAAAGTACATCTTTAATGTCAAGGCAACTTGTAAAAGTAGTAATGTCATTTATTTGGCAACTTGCAAAGACTGCTCTTCCTTCTATATAGGAAAAACCAATCAGTTGTTTAAAAAAAGAATACAAAGGCATCAAAGAGACATAATCAATAAAGATATGCATAATGCATTAGCTTGTCATGTTGACATGAATAGAGGACACACTTTTATGTATAAAGTGATAGAGAATATTTTCATTGGACCAAGGAAAGGTGACATCGAAAACTTAACTGAGTTAAGAGAAACTAAGTGGATAATTAATCTGAGGGCTGATCAACATCTTGGTTTAAATAGCATAGTTCCTCTGAAACCAGTTTTGAAACTTAAGAGGCCAAATGTAAAGAAAGGACGAATATATTCCAGAAGTGCACCTTAAGAATATAAATTGAAAAGCTAGATGACAGATGAGGAATTTTATCACCAGTAAATTAACATCATAGGAAATCTTCACATTTTGTTTCTTATCTTCATGCTGAAACATCATTTACATCATAGGATCTAGATGGCTGTGGATATGCCTTCATAATAACTTTACCTGTAGAAAGGAATTATTAGACCATAAGCGGGAATGTTAAGAAGCTCCTATCAACGGAAAAGTTAATAGATGTATCCACTGACTGTGTATGTCTTCCCTATGGTAATATTACAGCAAGCCGTTTGTTTTAATAACCACTGACATATTTCTGTATAATTTCCTTGTATGCAATAAACTAAAAGTCATCATAAAGGAAATGATGAGAAGTCCATACTATGAGAAAAGCCATCTCGATATACTTAGATATTTTTACTAACTGTCTGCCAGCTATGGCAACATCATGGCAGTTCGGTCTTCCCAATAATTGTGACGATTTTTTAAGTAAAACTAATATCTTGCCAACATGTAGTGATCTGCAGGCATTCTGCATACTATAAAGGAAATGCAAAGAAGTTATTTAGAAAGAGTGGAATTATTTTGAGATTGGGCACAAACAGATGTGTTCACAAGTAGTAAACTTATTCTTAATTATGACAACATTAAGTTTGACAATTTCGCAATTCAGAAATTCTCCAAAGACATTCTCCTTCAGAAGCTCAGATATACTCAACTTATGATCCTAAACAATGCATATTTTACGCCCTCAATATTAAATAAAATGTACAAATAACTCCCACCTTTTTGCCAATTCTGCCCCTCCAAAGAAGCTGATATTATACATATATTTTGGAGTTGTAAATGTACATACAAACTCTGGTGTGCCTTAAGAGTCAAATTAGAGAAAATGGGATATGAAAAATCAACCTTATCCTGGAAATTTGCTCTCTTACACATACCTCCTACAGGAATGAAGAATAATTACTTGCACATCCTAGTAACAACATTTATGCTAATAAAATATTATATCACACTAAATTGGAAAGACAGGTCCATAATAACATGGGATGGTTTCAAGCAAACAGCTAGTAAACAGCTTTTGGCACATAAATATTTATGGTATTCCATGAGGAATAAAAGGACCCAGAAGGACACTTGGAAACTGATATCTGAACACATTCTGGCATGATTGTAATTCATAACTCTGTATGCTGCATTGTTTGATGTAGATGAGAATTGTATATAGGTTATTACTGTATATAGGTTTTATGTTTGTAGGTCTGTATGCTGTGTGTTATTGCTTATTCTCTGTTAAATCGTTTTTCCTATTTTCATTTTGTTTTGCTATAACCCTAATAAAAAGGAATTGAAAAAAAAAAAAAAAGTTTGACAATTTCGATTCTGATATCTGTTAATAAAATCCTGGTGACATGCATCTATATACGGAGATCTTATAAAGGGAATTTCAAGCCTTTGTAAAGAGGTCAACATCAAAGGTTTTTCATTGTTGGTTAAAAATTAGCTTAATTTATGGACCGCTAATGTGTATTTAAAAATTGAATATGGAAGCGATCGGCTTCGCAAATGTGTTGAAGGTGGACTAGATGGACTGATACTAATTTTTCTTTTGATGCATACTACGTGTGTATCTTAAGTAGATAAAGTTTTTATGAAGAGAAAAGCATATAAAGTCAATATGTGGATGTAAACAAGAGTGACAAATGGTTGCAGTTTGTTCTTATAAGATTGCTGATTGGATGAATATGCAGCTTGATTTGCATGCAAAAGGCGGGAAACGGAAGTGTATGAATTTTATGACACCCATGATTGGATGAAAGTGCAACTTGGTTTACATGCAATGATTTGCATACGAAAGGTGGGAAACGGAAGTGTATGCATTTGTAATATGCAAATAAGGTGAAGAACAAGCAGAATGGATTGGTTGCAAGTAGTTTTCTTTGTAAAAGGATTGGATAATCATATTGAGATATATTATTTAAAATAAAAGCTAGTCCCATTTTAACTTACAATCTGAAGAAGATTTTTATCGAAAGCGCTTATCATGTGGATTTAAAGGGACTTTTATTTGACTTTGTTTTATTCATCTTGTTTGTTTGTCCATTAAACAGCAACTGGTTTTGAACCAACGCCAATCTGTGGATTTCATTGGATGCAAGAAGCCAAATTTGGTGATTTTACTGTCTTTGTTTTCTGAGTAAAAAAGCTGGTGACAAACAGGTAACACCACAACAATGGCAAAATATATGTGTTGCCCTTCAGTATGCAACTAGAAAATGTAGAATTTTTGCAAGGAAGTGTCTTCATAGATATTTTGCACACAAAGTAAGTTATATAACATGCTTCTGTAAGTAGTCTACCACTGTTGAAGCTGGAACCTGGGGGGAACATGTGAACATATTTTTGGAACTCTAAACACTTACCAAAACTTTAAAAGTGAATTGCTATACATATTGGACTAAATATGGGAAGTGCTTCTAGACATCAAAACAACAACTAGGAAATAGAAAAAGATCAGAGAAGCTAGCAGTTAAGGAAGTAGTAGATGGTATGCAAGACATACAAATTAAAGAAGAAAGGGCAAGTTGGCAAAGGAGAGATAGAAGATATAAGAACTGGGATCTACGGCACAAGTATGGTATCAAACAAAGGAATGTTAACTGATAATATGAACAGTAGTTGTAATCGTCAAGCTGAGCTATGCCAGACTGTATTAGGCAATAGAAAATATAAACAGTAGTAGATGCAGAGCCGCCTGCTACTGATGAAGGATGCATGTCTCCACCATGCATGAGGACTGCACTGTTTGTACTGATGTTATTGCTTGGATGCTGTTACACTAACGAAACATGTAAGATGTTAGAATAGGTAGACCCACAGGTCCAGAAAGTGAGACAGAAGAAGAGCTGAAGAGGAAGAGACCATTGCTTGCATCAGGGATGATCATGCTAGTAGCAAAGATACCGATACTGTCTTTGAATGTGCAGGGATTTGTTAAGACACAGAAGATGACAAAAGCAAAAATGTTTCAATTCCCAGTCAGACCTGAATTAAAAACTTCAACACATTCCTACATTAACTTGATAAAGAAAATCACGACGGTCAGATGGAAGTGGCATTCTGATAATCAAAGAAGACGTAACAAAAGCAAGGAAGTAAAATAGTGCTAGAACCTCAAACACAATTTAGATGTGCCTCTGCTAACAAACTGCAAACATTGCCAGTTAGCTTAGGCAATATGGATTGTGGATGTATACCTGTTTCAGGGACAATCTTAAAAAAGGTGTGAAATATGCATGAACTATAGCAAATCCAGGCCTAGAATGGCCCTGGTACTACCATAAGTTTCAAGATACAAAGAAAGCATCATCCTGGATATATGTGGGCTGGAGCCAAAAATACAGTACCTTCATATAATTGATCATTTTACCTATTTCAGAGCAGGGCACACCACGACCATGAAGAGAACCCTCTGAAATTGAAAAAAAGTTTACTTGTAGTTCATAAATCACTACAAAATCTGTACAATGACAATGGAATAACAATCAAAAATAAAGAAATATGGCTAATAAGTTCACATATTCTACAAAGAAGTTAACTATGTGTGACAAAAGTGCCCTTCTGTAAGGTGGGTGTGTAACCTAAAAGAGACACCTGTGAGCATTGTGCCTGAAGTTCATTTATGGTTAGATGTGGCTCAAATGACAACAAAGACAGGTCAGATCCTTTAGGTTGTTCTTATTTATTTATTTTTTTTAAAACAAACATTTTATTAAATTATCATGTGCGACACAGACAATCTTACATTTATATAAATGAAAATAAATCAGAGCGGCACAATCTCAGTTGCAAAATGTATGCCTTACAAACTGTGCCAACACAACTGTAGCTGCAAACATTATACATCACTTTTAATATATCCTTTCATTGCCAGCCAACCATTGCATAGCTCATTCAGATCCTACCTTCTTTTAAACATTGTTCCTCCTCTGCATGTACTAGTCCATTTCCCATTTTTCCTATATAATTTACTCCTACCCTTTTCTAAAGATCCCAGTTCCAATTGTTTTATCTCTGTTACTATCTTTGTTACCTCTAGTAAAGTTGGGTTAGAGTTTGATTTCCATTTCTAGTTATTGCTTTTTTGGCAGTCATCATAATTAGACTCAGCAAAGCCTTACTATGTCTAGACAATTCCACCTCTGTATCATAGCTCAAAAAATAATTTCCCTAGTCACCCCAATTTGCTCACCCAGCATCTCCAACAAAGCATTCTGCAGGGAATCTTTAAAGTCAGCCAACTCAATACACTCCCAGAAAATATGTTCCCAGTTTCCTCTTTCTTCCCCATCACATCTCCAACATGTGCTGTCTACCTGAGGAAAGATTCTTTGGAGCCTGCTTGAGGGATAAAAATATCTATGTAAACATTTCCAGGCAAAGATCCTAAATGGCCTAGATTTTGTTGCATATTTGGGAGACATACATATATCCCCCCATTGTTTCTTTGTGAATTGCTTATCCAGTCTGTCTTCTGAATTCTTCCTAACCTCTTCTGATTGATTCTTATAGTTATCATGCAATATTTTATATGCTCTACTAATTATTCCTTTCTTAATGGCCACTTCTGTTCTAGATTCTACTAAGAATTCTACCATTGCTGGTCTTTCATTTAGGGCCCACCATTTATTTCTCTTTGCCTGTACTCTGATATCAATCATTGATATGGAAGGCAGTCTCACACCTGCATCCAGATAGGTTCTTAGCATCTTTCCATTCTATTACCTTTCCCTGTCTAGTTATTTGCTCCCACTACCTTGGTTCCTTTGCCAGTTTTCTCCAATATACCTCCGCCTCCTCTTGCCTATTTCTGTATCCCTAATTGCAGTCATCCCTTTTGGTAGAATCTCCTTTCTCCATTCCCGTATTGGCTTAGTTTGAGAATACCTTCTGCTACTTTATGAATATAATATTCTGTATGATTATTGTTGTTCTCCTTAAAGGTTTGCATCCAAAATTCCAGTCTCTCCCTATTACTTGAACCCCCCCCCCCATTTTTTTATCATCTCTTTCCATTTTGAGTTATAGTTTTCTGCTTGTATGGGAGCCTTAACTGTGCTGCTCTGAAATACCCCTTCAAATCGGGTAATCCCAATCCTCCTCGTTCTAGTGGAAGAATAAGTTTATCTCACTTGACACTTGCCCTCTTCCCCTCCCAGATAAAATCCTTCAACTCTTTATTAATTACTATCCACACCTTCTCTGCTGGTTGATAAAAATATGCCTGACCTGTATATAAGACTAAAGAGACTAAAAACATTTAACTGTTTGTATCTTACTATCAATATCAATGTAACAGAGCTTCCATTTCCTCAGTTTATTTTTTATCTTTTATTTGGCCACTTCCCACATAATCTTAGCTGCCACATCGGTATCATTTTCAATCCATACTCCTAAATACTTCATTTTATCATGTCCTCATAAGGATGGATTTTGCTGAACCAATTTGTATGTGGGTGCATAATTTACCACTATTGCTTTTGTTTTGGCTTCATTAATTTTGTATCCTGAAAAGGTTTGAAATGCCCTTTTTTGGTTTTGTTGGGTATAAATTAATGTCATCTGCAAATAGATTCAGCTTCTCTTGACTACTATAACAACTATATCCTTGAATTTCTGAGTCCCTTATTTTCTTTGCCAATGGTTCTGTATATAATGCAATCAGCAAAGGGGAGAGATTTTCAGAGAGGAATCCACCCACTTTAATTTTCGCCTCCGATCCCTCATATATCCTCCTAATCAACCCTATAATTTTTTCAGGGAATTCAAATGCTTTCATTGCCCTGTTCATAAAGTCTCAGCTTACTCTGTCAAATGCTTTCCCTGCATCAAGACCCACCGATGTCAATGGTATTTTCTTACATTCTGCTTCCCTCTGGATCATCAATGTTCTGTTAATGTTGTCAAATGTTTGCCTCCACTACACAAAACCACACTGAGCCTTATCTATCAATTTTGACATCACTTTTGCCACTCATTTTGTCATTGTAGACATAAACACTTTATAGATCCTTTAGGCTGTTAGACAAATTTGATATCTAGCATAAATCATGTAATTGTATGGAACATTCATGAAGTAAACACAGCAGTGCCGAACCTAAAAAAAGACAGGTCATTCACATTTAACCAATTGTGGGGAAGATGCTTTTTTAAAAGCTAAGCATGTTTAATGATGCAATAACTGGAAATCTGCTTGATGGAATAATTCAGTGTAGACATCTTATTGTATTAATGGGAAAACTAGGGCAATTCTCCTGTGTTTTGTTGACAGCTGAAAAGAAGTTGTGGAGTTGTGAGCAGTACACTGACATGCAAAAGTGTTCAGCAGCTGGAACTGATAATACACCGTTTCATGACCCTGTTCATAGAATTCTACATTGGTGTTGTTTGTGGATGTGAGCTTCCCCTCACATGCCACTGATAACTGTTCATTGCTCCATGCTATTAAGTCCAATTAACTTGTTTTAGAAAAGAGAATCCACCTGAAGATGAGCTTCAGAAAAGAGCTTACTCTAATTTGAGAAAATTTATTACAGTATGTAGTCTGCAGCAAAGACTCAAATTAACAGAATGCTTGAACAACAAAGCAGATTTTTCTCTTTTTGCTGAAAGTCTAAAACAGGGAGCATGGCACTCAGATAGAAAAAAAAGGTTTTTCTTTATACTTGGACAACATATCTTTAAATGTATAACTTTTATGCGGCATGCTTTTTTTACTGTCTATCTCTGTTAGTTAAGGGCATTGTGGACTGTAAGGTGTAGATACTGAATGGGGGAGAGGAATGATTGCTTTCTTGGATTCCATTCATACTTTCTGTGAGTTTTCATTGATTTCTCCATGTCATTTTACAGAGCAGGATTAAAGGAAAACTCCACCCTAGAACTATTTTAACACCCCCAAATCACTCTGAGTGCTTTATTTGTAATTTTAGCCTGTTTTCCACAACATGGCTACCAATGGGGCTTGATGTATCAACATAATCTTGTACTCCCTCAAGCCTTACTCTTTCCCATAATACTTTGTATGACTCAGGCCAGACATAAGGAAGTAACTTTGAATTCCCATGCCATTGGCATATAATGGGATCTGGGAGGGTCACAGTTATTTTATTTACCTTCTGTAAAAGGACTGCTTGTTTTCTGTCTTTAATCACCCTCATTTATGTTTGGCTCAGACCTTGATTTACACTATACTTATAAGTTATCCAGCCACAGCCAGAAAAGTAATGAAATTGCAGGCCCTTGTTCAGGGTTTTCTTTTAGGTTCATAGGTTCATAGGTAAGTACTAGGCTATCTGCCCGAGGGCATCTATAAGCCTAGCCAGAATGTGTTGGCTTTTGCCACCCCCTTAGATTAGTTCCCTGTGCCTCTGTCCAGCAGAGCCATTAGTTCCCTGTGCCTCTGTCCAGCAGAGCCACTGCAGTGATCCCCAGGGTAAATTTTCTGTTTCCCATCCACTCGTCAAGGTTTCTCTTGAAGAGTGTTAATGAGGGGCTCTTCTTATGTAGATTGGAATCCTGTTCCAAAGCATGGGGAGTCTCTGGGACAGGAATCTATCCCTCCAGCACATCCTATTTATCATTGTAGTGAGGTTTAGATCCCTAGAGCATGTGGCTCTTGGGGATTTGTTTTTTTTTAGGTGGAGCATGTCCATCAATTCTGGGTTGGACATGACTTTGTATGTCAGGCATTGATCACCTCTGAGTAAGCAGTATGCAACCGAGTACAGCTAGAGTTTCTTCAGTCGGGCTGCATAGGGCATCTGTTTGAGGCCAGTAATCCTCTTGGTGAGGTACTTCTGTGGTCTTTCCAGCTGTTGCAGGTATCTTGTAGGGTACATCCCAAATGGGGCGTTGTACTCTATAATGGATCTGATGAGTGATGAGTAGAGGGGCACAACAACCTCTTTTGTTCTAGATGTGAACCCTTTTGTGATTAGGTGGGCCACATAGAAGGATTTTCTAATCACCTTGGCAATATGATTATCAAAGGAGAGATTACTATCTACTTGGGTCCCCAGATCTCTTATTACATTTTCTGTATTTGGGGGACTACCACGTATGTGTTAGTTCAGGGGTACTTTGTTTTTTTCCAAAGGGGATGACCATGCACTTTTTGGCATTTAGCTTGAGGCCACGATTTTGAGTGAGACCCTTATAGAGATGTCTGTATCAGCCAGAGAGTCAATTATGTCCCCCAGTTTGCAGTTGTCTGTGAACTTGGCCAGCCATAGTCCTCCTGTGCTTGCCTGTACCTCTGATAAGTATATACCAAACAGGAGGGGTCACAGGACTGAGCCCTGGGGGATGCCACTTATAACCGGTTTAGAGTTGGACCTAGAGCCTGCAACTCTCACCATGTGGGTTCTGTCCATGAGCCAATTGGCAACCCATCTCATGACGTAGGGGTTTATGTTCAGGCTGGTGAGCTTGTCTATAATACCAGAATGGGGAATGGTGTCAAAAGCCTTTGCGAGGTCTAGGTAGGCTGTGTGGACCTCGTGTCCCTCGTCTAAAGTCTTGGTAACTGTCTCAAAGAAGTCCACCAGGTTTAGGAGGCATGATCTGCCCTTAACAAAGACAAACTGGGTAGGTTCCAATCTTTGGAGGTTCTCAATGTCTCTGTTAATGAGTTCCATGATGATGTGCTCCATAGCCTTGCAGACCAGGCTAGTCAGGCTTATAGGGCGATAGTTCCCAGGGTCCGTTGTGGTTCCACCTTTGTGGAGCGGGATAACTGTTGCTGTGCACCACTCTATAGGTAAGTAGCCTGTAGAGAGGCTGAGTTTGAACAGTGTGTTTAGGTGAGGGGTTAGTTCATTTTGGAGCTCATGTAAGACACAGCCTGGGACACCGTCTGGTCCCATTGAAGCTATGTTTTTTGCTTTGGATAGGGCTCTTTTAACCTGTGTGTCAGTGATTGCCGGGGCTCTACATTCTTCTGGTAGGGTTATGGGCCCTTTAGGGGGTGAGAGGGGGATGAAGTTTGCACTAAACCTGTCTGCCAGAATATTGGCAATATCAGTCGGTTCAGTGTATTTTGTGCCATTCTGCACTAACTCAGAGCAGATCTAACAGTTTCCGCTTAGGTTCTTGACATAGCTAAAGAACACTCTGTGGTTATCTTTGGAGTTCTTGGCAATTTTTCTTTCGAAGCTAGCCTTGGATGATTTTATGAGGGATTGTAGTTTCTTGTTGATACTAATCAGGGATGTTGTTCCTTCTTGGGATTTTACTGTTTTCTGTACTAGTTTCCTCCTTCTATTGTATAGCTTGTTTATAGCAGGGATCCACCAGACTGGTTTCCTTTTCTTGGAGGAGTGAGTCTTAGTTTTGCTTGGGATAGCACGATCCATGCATTCTTGCAGGTGCTCATAGAGCTCCTTTGTAAGGGATTCAGCGGCTTGGACAGCGTTGTCCTTTAGCGTGGGGGCTGTGAACCTTTCCACCTCTGTCTTAAGTAACGTGAAGTTTGCTTTTGAAAAGTTTTTCATGGTGGTTTCCTTGATTGGGAGTGGGGGGGGGGGTGGAATGTGGATATCCAGAGTGATTAGTCTATGGTCTGATCTAACCAGCAAGGGGTTGACCTCTGGTGTGGAACACCAGTCGCCCATGTTGGTGATGACCAGGTCCAATATGTCACCTCTGGTGGGGGTGTTGACCAGTTGATCCAGGGCATTCGAGTTTATAAATTCTAGGAAGCGTTGGGTTTTGTAGTTTGAGGAATTGATTCTGCAAGTCTCTCTCAGTGCAGTGACAGTTTTAACACCTCTGCAGTAGTGTGGGGGGAGTGGACTCTCAATTCCTCTTGAACTACAAAAGAAAACACTGAACAAAGACCTGTAATTTAGTTAGTTTTCTGGCTGTAGCTGGATAACTTCTAATTATAATGTGAATCAAGGTCTGAGCCAAACATAAATGAGGGTGATTAGAGACAGAAAACAAGTAGCCCTTTTACAGAAGATAAATAAAATAACAGTGACCCTCCCAGATCCCATTATATGCCAATGGCATGGAAATTCAAAGTTACTTCCTTATGTCTGGCCTGTGTCATTCAAAGTATTATGGGAAAGAGAAAGGCTTGAGGGAGTACAATATCACGTTGATACATCAAGCTCCATTGGTAGCCATGTTATGGAAAACAGGCTAAATTACAAATAAAGCACTTAGAGTGATTTTGAGGGGTTAAAATATGTCAGGAAACAAAGATAGAGTTAAAACATTTTTTTAGTTCTAGGGTGGAGTTTTCCTTAAAGAAAACTTGTCATTAAAAGTGAATATTTCTTTCTGTATAATAAATTCTAGCTAAATCAGGAACAGTCTTCCCTACCACATTTTATGATTTTTATTCATGCAAAAAGATTATACTGTGTACACCTAGTCTCCACTTTGTGATAACCTTTATGAATCTCCCTCAATATTTAAAGTTGCAAGAAAATCAGTAGGAAAACTAATTAGGAGGAAGAAAGTGGGAATTATGAGTGTATTGTCTATTCACTCAGAATGGTGTACAGTTAGTGTAGGTGTTCATGAATCCTGTTGGATTTCTTTTTCTTGGAAAAATGAGGTAGCTGGTGGAAGATAACATGGGGAACTTAGATGGCAAGAGAATCTCTACTAATAACTACACCATTCTGGCGTACACAATTCCTGCATGCATTCTGGGGCATGTGCTACCTAATGGATGATTATAAAGCACTCCACCACAAACAGTAATACAGATAACTATGCCCAGACTGAACACGTACACTAACAAAATTTTGACTGATGAAAACAAAAGGAAGTTTCCCTGTAACCATGTTTAAACCCTACATATGTTCAATGAAAACTACGAAAAGACTCTAGGGTTTGTTCTTTTTCTTTGCTTATATATTCCAGATGAACAGCTGCTAACCACCTTAACATTTTATGTTCACATTTCTGTATGTCATTGCAAATGATGACTTATGTGTTATGATGCATTTGGCATCCTATTTTTCATAATATATTTACGTAGGCTGATGTTTAATGTAAAGCATTGTAAACTTTGTATTAAGTCAGATTGCCAAATAAAATAAAATAAAAAAAACTCTGGTGACATAAGAATAATGTTAATATTTGGAGCTTTCTTAGACTTTAATTGATGGATCCTGCATGTGCTTTCATTAAAGTTTATAGTTGCATTCCTTCGTTATCCCTACAGTGATGTCCCCAAGGAGTAGAGTACATTTAGATGGTTATATCCTTAATAAAACCTTTATGAAGTTTTTTTTATTAAGAAATGGGTTGCATAAATTAGTAATGCTAAGGTGGAAAATTCATCATGGCACTTTAACAATCACATTCCATGATGCATATGATAAGTTACAGATGTAAATAATACATAAATTTGCAGAGGCTTTTCCAAGATCTTCTTTGGTGATGGAAATATCCACCCCCCCATTTAACCAACAAAGATACAGCCTGTCTTTTACCATTGTTTGGTAGGCTGTGCTATTCTACAAGAGTGAAAATTAAAAGTGTATCTTCACTGTTTCTAGAGAACTAAGGCTATTTCTTATCTTGTATTTCTAGAGTATAAAGGTTACCTCTTACATTTTCCCTTACCTCCCTCTTCTCTTTTCTTTATGTTGTTTAGACTTTTCTGTCATTTTAGATTATCCTTCTTTTGTCTGTTTATGTTCTTTTGATTTTATTTTCTACCTTACAAAACACTTGCTGTAAAAGAACATCTTTAATCATTCTAATCTTTTTTGTTAAATTTAACACAATATTCACACTGTCAATGTTACAAAAAGCACCCCCATATAAGATAAAGTGCTATTACAAGCAGTTTGTCTCCTACAGATTTAAATGGGGATGGCATTACCCCAAAATGGTTCAGCAAACGTCACCTTAAGTATTTCCTTAAAAAAAAAAAATGCAAACTTTTTCAATTCCCACTGAATGGAAATTATGCCAGTTTGACCAGACCAGCAAAATTCCTACTGAAAAGAAAATGCATTTAAACAGATATGTTCTTAACTCCTGAGATGATCTGTCATAGGACTTGGGATGTTTCTTCAGCTTGATGAGTTCCGTAGTTAGGTACATCCTCCGCCAATCAAAATTTAACATATTTTTCAGAGGATCCCATGATTGGGATGGCTCTGCACTCCTGATGATGTATGCTGTGACATAATGCATCAGCTGTGTAAGCATGTCTACTCAGAAGCCTGTCAGTTCCCCTAATTTGTAGGAAGCACCTACTTGCAAATGAAGCAACAATTAATCCTTGATGCTTACCTTGTTAAAAAAAAAAAAAAAATTATATATATATATATATATATATATATATATATATATATATATATATATATATATAAATATATATACATACACACACACACACACACACACACACACACACACACACACACACACACACACACACACACATATATATATATTTTTTTTTTTTTTTGGACTTGCAAGGAACTCCAGCAGTTGTGTCTGGTGGAGAACAGGCCCATCCATGAGGCTGTACTGAGACAGGGCATTCCTGATCTATTAAACAAGGTCCCCTCATAGATCACCTGATACTGTAGATATTATCTAACATCAAGGACCTTGTTAATGAATCCTATGGATGAGATGAATCCCAAGCAGTATCCACCATAGTGGAAAGAGTCTGAAAACTGTAAGAGGACAAAGGTCAGAAGACTAAGTCCTCTAACATACTAAAATAGCAAAAAAATCTCCACTCCTGGAGTACTGATAAAGACAATAATGCTTACTGAAAGTATGCACCAAAACCCAAATGGCAGCTGTACAAGTGCATGGAATGGAGACATTCTTAAAGCATGCATTGGAGGCAGCTACTTCTGTAGTGGAGTGGACATCGACCACAGCATTTCCAGTTGGTGTGATGCCACCTCATAGCACTAGACAATGCAGCTGGCAAATTATTTGAAAAGTACCTATTTCTGCAGGCCTCTCTATTTCTGTGGCAGGTAAATGGATTTCTAGTCTGTCTTTTTAAATTCAAAAACATAATCCAGAAACACCTGAGCTGACAGCACATGCCTAAGGTGTGAAGGGCTGTTACTGTCCTGATTTCAATGGGGAGATGAATGGACTTATTTAGGGATGCTTTAGATATACTTACAGAGGGATACATAGATTCAGACTGAGAGAATCTGATCCTAATTAAGGATTAAAACAGGTTCCCTCTATAAAATGGCCTAAAGGCAAGAGAACCTACATGTACAGGTGATGTCCTAAAAAAACAAAAGTTACCAGCATACTGAAATCTAATGTGGCTAAACTTATAGCTCAAACAGAGTTGTCCTTCAAAGCAGCAAACTCTTAAGGAACTACATGACCATCTAGCGCTGTATCAAAACATTGCCCTCCATGAGGTTATGATGTACAGAAAAAATAAATCATACAGGTATAATTCATACAGGTACGTGAAAACAGCAAGAACTCCTGCAACACACTGCATGGATTGTTTATAACGTACCATTCCACTTAAGATGAGAAATGTTTCTGCTTGGAGGTATGAGTAGAAGGCTTTCTGTTAATCTGAAACACTTTTGAAATCCAGATAGCAACGCTCGGAGGATTAATGTTTCACACTAAGAGCAAGGCCTTAAGGTAGAGACACTTGTCATCCAAAGCATGGAAGACACCCTTGGCTGGGATTGGAAGACTATCCTGTATCATCACAAAGCATAATGCCTAAAACTACAATGTTCCTTGCCTACTTCTGATACCTAAGGTGATGCTAGTACAAGCAGCCATCTGATCTGGTGGTTTTAGAAGGAAGTGTGGCCCCAGACAACCAGAGTTTGAGTAATAACTCGGGTGGTGGAGGAGATGCGTGGGAGGTCTTGGAGTGAGTAGCATATGGCTCTCCCATTTCAGGGAAAAAGTGTTAGTCTGGTCTCCTGCAGTGTTGGACCTGCTGAGGAAGGGACAAATGGCACAGAGCACTGGGTCCATGGGAGTCTGCTTGGATTCTGCCAAGCTGCTTTGGCAGTGGTGCAACGAAGGGGGTGTATGTTCCTGGAAACAGCAGGTGCAGAAGCGTTCACATTCTCCTACTTGAAGGGTAGCACAGCAGGACTTTTGTGCAAGTGAGTTTATGCATCAGTCAACTAAGGTCAGGGTGGTAGTGTTTATATACAGACCCCTAGTGGCTGCCTAAATGATGTCTGTCTCACAGTTAACTATCACCCACAGTTGGGGAAGAATGAATGGCCCAAATGGCCAAGGGGGGGGGGGGCTAATGGTCAGCAGACAGTAGGGGAGAAATAGATGAAAAATGAAGTGTGGCATAGCATGCCATCGATGCTGCAAACCAAAACTGCCATGTTTTTTTTTCAACTAAATAACAAGAGGAAAAGGGTAGCTATAAACAAATGCTGTGAATAAATACACTTTTAATGGACACTAAAACAAACAAACAAAACAAAGTGTGCATGCAGCTTCAAACCACCCAAATCCTCTTCTATTCAGACACAGCTTTACAAAAATTAGTCAGACAATAAATATTATACATCAAAGAATCCAGCTGTGGAGAAAATAGTGGTAAAATAAGACTGAAAGCATCTGTCCTTGTAGTGAATCTGTCCCACTCATAATAATTTCTATATTACTAATAATTTTTTTTGGGGGGTCTGGTCTTCACAGACAGATCATACAACATTACTTCATCTTGGTATGGGTTAGGAACCAAAAGAAGCAGCTGAATTAAACCCTGATTGTCTTCTTTGCAGAAGTTCAGTATATAAAGGATTTCAGTATCAGTATGAATGTGCTCACGTACATGGGAGTAGTTGCAGGGATAAAATAATATGAAGGGCATGTTTATACATCGGTTAATAATAGTTTGGATCTTACTATTGTGTTGGTGGAATGCTGCTGCCCTGAACACTCACTTGTTGTTTCCCTGATATGCTCTATACAGTGGAAACTAATGACTTATAAGACAGCTAATATACTTAATTTAACTGCAAACCATCAAACAGTTCCTAACTTTGGTGAGTTCAGAAATATGTTTACAACTGATATGCCATTCTCGCTTAAAAAGCAGAAATAGTAAAATAGTAAATAAATACATGTTTTAAATGCTAAAGGATAATCTGTTCCTATTAACACAGGAACTACTAAGTGACCAGTGTTTTGGATATTATTTTGCATTTAGTCTGCAATTCATCAACAAAGGGATGATTCTGCCATTAACGAGAGAGTGAGATGATTTATTCTGACCAACAGAAGTCTGCAGTTCACCACAGGAAGCAAACCTTATCCAGGGTGCCTGTATTATATTTAGACTGAAAATTGTTTTACCATCAAACTTGGTTGTTTTATTGCTGAACATTTAGACTTTCCAGCTACTGCTAGCAGAATGAAGCTGTTGTTTCTGTTAAACTGGAATATGTCCAGACTGACTCACCTAATCATAATTGCTTACATAACCAGCATCAAACCTAATAAAGCACCTTCTTCTGCGCTCGTTAAGATGCTGCTCAGAACAGTTTAAATCTTAAATGAGTGGCCTTAATTAGGAGTAGGCAGTATAGCATAATATGTATGGTAATGGGCTGCAAAGGCCGGGGCCCTGGGCCGGACTACATTGATTCCCTCTTTACTCATATTGTTACTCTGAGGGCATTATTTACTGTTTCTGTGTCTTCTATTTAAACACAAATAAAATGAATACATCTCGGCAGTCAAACAACTAAATTAAAAGATAAATGCATTTACACGATCAGCAAAATAAACTATAGCTTTTTCAATTTTTTTTTCTTGTGGGGGAGGCTGGCAGCTGACTGTACCCTCCTACCAGTTAGCATATAGTATTCTGCCATTCCATGATGTCACTCCTTTTCCCAATGCCATTTCAGAACAACCTAAAATCATTTTTTGTGCCTTATCTGCAAATAATTGCATGTATCTTCATGCCACAATATTTTTATTAAACTATTTGTTAGATTTGCTACTTCACATGTGGTAACCATACCACAGAATACAGTGCATGTAGAATTAATTATCCAGCTTAAGTATACATTAATATAAGTCAACTCTAGTGGTATAAAGACAAAGTCCTGACTATGATCCAACTGATCTAAATTTGTTTAGTGGCTTGGGCGCTTGACAGACATGGTAGCGGTGGACAGGTGTGCCCATCCTGTGGGGAAGACAGGGTGGAGCAGGACGCATATTGACACAATCCTGCTGAGAAAAGGAGCATTGTGTGTTTTGAAATGATGAAGTCAGGAGAGGATGAATAATGCATTTACAAGTGAAACATTTATGTGGATGTTATTGTACTTCGTGTTGCTGAATAAATTACTTTTTTGAGTTGGATTGCTTCCTAAGTGCCTATTTTGTGAAGTTTCCACTACAAAGTACATACACAGATTATAATCTATCAAATCTGTCATTAAGAGGTCATACAAATAGAAATTCACCCTATTTATAATGCCTGTAACTTGAAATCTCTGTAATCTCAAATATACATCTGCATCTTCAAGCATACTGAGTATTTTATCAAGATACATAGACTTATTTAGCATAACTATCCCACCACCTTTGTCAGCTGGTCTTACAATTAAGTGCTGTGCTCTGGTTAACTGATTCAGGGCTTCAAATTCATTAAAATTTAAATTACAATAGTTAGCACCACTCTAACATAAATACAACCTCTCAAATCATCCTTTCATAAATTGATAAAAGCTTCTAAAGCTGGTAAAAAATCAGGTGTAAAAAGACTAGGCTTCTTAAAACAATTATGCATTAAAGTTCTCTCAGGAAAAACTACACTAAGCATAGTGTTCCTTGCAAAAAATTTCAAATCCAATAAAGTTCCTGTTAAATCAGCCTTTGTGGCAGGAATAAAAGATAAACCTTTATTTAGCACAGCAATCTGTTCATCAGTCAAAGCAAATGATGACAGATTAAAGACTAAGTCACCAGTTTGCAGCTTCTTGTTTCTGGTCCTTTCCATTTCATTGAGTTGTCTGAGCTCATTCTGACCCTCTGTCTCCTGCTGTGTGATCGTCCCTTTCTCCCTTCTTGCCGAATTGGCAAAGCTTTGTCTAAAAAAACAGACTCGAGAGACTGGGGGCCTATAGAAGTAGAGGGACTCATTGCTGCCAACTCCTTTCTGATGCTGGTGTCAATATTTAGAGCTGAAAATCACTCACCACCTCTTTTGCTTATTGTAGAGGAGTTGATGGCTAAATCAGATCCATTACTTGCACATTGAGAAAAATTCAAGCCAGATTCAATAGCTTCATTTACATTCATGCTATTTACACATGGCATGGTTATTTCACTTAAGCTAGAGGCATCTTTACCAGTATCATCATTGTGGGTATTAACTCTGTGACATCTCTCATCTATGATAGGATCCTCATGTATAGTTGCGGTTGTGAATGGGCACCTTGCTTCACTGAGATCACCGTCGTCCATTCCGACTGGTTCAGTGCTTCATGGCCAGGAAAAAACAAAACCCGGTAGAAATCTGAAGAATCTCTCTTCAGTTTTGTTATTTTCTCATTCTGAAGTTTCCGTTCATAAACGGATATAGTGCAAAGCATTTCATTGACTAGCCCGATGTAAAACTCACTGTTGTACGTGTTAAAAATCTCAAGGTACAAAGCATTTATATCCCTGGCTAGAGCGTCTTTCTCCAGATGAAAAAAAATCATTCATTAGGCGCATGTAGTCAAAACTTAATTGTAGGTTCAAAACCTGCCAACGCTTCAAAAGCTCCGGTAAGCTTTCACCATATGAGGGCATTTTAAGTATGTGTAGTCCTCTAGGGATGATTTTATCATTTACATTTAGTATAATCAAGGTGAAAACGCTGCCACTGCAAGCGTTTCAACTTATATAGTTTGTCCTCCATCAGGTTAAGGGATGTAAGAAAGGCATTCATGGAGTTAGTGTCAGCCACAGCTTCAGTTTGTGTGTCCATGTCTAAGGACATATCCAATAACGTATTGCACATAGATTTAAGAAAAGGTGATGATTTAAAATTACTCACTCCACTGCATTTACAGTTAGTAGTTCCTTCAGATGGATTATAAGCAAGTTCAATTTCCACTCCTTCAGCCATGGTCCTTGGTACACACAAAATTACCCAAAATAGAAAAACGAATTCACTGGCTCTCTTTCCTGAACTTGAGTTTTCATACTGGTAGAGCTGAAATTAAGCTGTTACTCAGTGTGCAGCCATCTAGGAAGAATGTGTAGTGCTATTCTTAATCTTTATAGAATGAGTATTTTATTTCTGTTTCACAGTGGAAGCAAATATTTTCTGCAGCTCTATATTTATCTATACAAAGGTTAATTATGTACTGTATGCCTAGTTACTTGTTAGCATTATTGCTCTTTCTTTCTTTCTTTCTTTCTTTTTTTCTTTGTGCATGCCTGTTGAGTTGGGTAATGGTCTGATACATACAGCATATTTTATAAATGGTGTGCCACAAGACAAATACAGATATGTAGTGGTTTTCTACTGCCTGCTGTCTTAGTCTGTGGTACATCAATTGCAAAATTATAAGAGTCTGCCGTAATGTTTTGACACCACAAAAGAATACATCACAACATCAAAACAGGAGCAAAAATTGCCAATTTTGCATTGCCCCTTTTAAAGCAGGCAGACTGTGTTTGCAGATCTGCTCTGCCTTTGCATGCTGTCAGTCAGCCATCCTTCAATCATGTAGAACCTGTCCCCTATTTATAATCTGCCTCTAAGCTCCTGGCAACTCTGGCTTGCTGCTGCTAAGGCAAAAGATCACACTGCTGTGGCAGTGGTGCTGCTATGTCTAAGGATCTCACTGCTGTGGCAGTGGTGCTGCTAAGTCTAAGGATCTCACTGCTGTGGCAGTGGTGCGGCTGAGGCTAAGGATCCCACTACTGTGACAGTGGTACAGCTGAGGTTAAGGATTACACTTTTGTGGCAGTGGTTTTGCTGACTCTAAGGATCTTACTGCTGTGGCAGTGGTGCTGCTCAGGCTAAGCATCTCACTGCTGTGGCAGTGCTGATGCTGAGTCCAAGGATCACAGTGCTGCTGCTGAGGTTAAGGATCACACTGCTGTGGCAGTGGTGCTGTTGAGGTTAAGGATTTAAGGATGCACTGCTGTTGCAGTGGGTCTGCTGAAGCTAGGGATTGTACGTCTGTGGAAGTGGCTCTACCGAGTTGAACAATCCCACTGCTATGGTGGTGGTGGTGCTACTGAGGCTAGGGACCCCACTGCTGTGGATATGGTGCAGCTGAGGCTAAGGATCACACTGCTGTGACAGTGGTTCTGCTGAGGCTAAGAATCACACTTCTGTGGCAGTGGTTTTGCTGAGTCTAAGGATCCCACTGCTGTGGCAGTGGTGTTGCTGAGGCCAATGATCACAGTGCTGTTAGAGTGCTGCTGCTGATGTTAAGGATCACACTGCTGTGGCAGTGCTGTTGCTGACATTAGGGATCACATTGCTCTGGCAGTGCTGCTGCTGAGGTTAAGGATCGCACTACTGTGGCAGTGCTGCTGTTGAGGTTAAGGATCACACTACTGTGGCAGTGTTGCTACTGAGGTTAAGGATCACACTGCTGTGGCAGTGCTGCTGTTGATTTGAAGGATCACACTGCTGTGACAGTGGTGGTGCTGAGGTTAAGTATCACACTGCTGGGGAAGTTCTGCTGCTGAGACTAAGCTGAAGTTAAGGATCATACTGTTGTGACAGTGCTGCTGCTGAGGCTAAGGGTCATGCTGCTGGGGCAGTGCTGCTGTTGAGGTAAGGATTAAACTGCTGTGACAGTGCTGCTGCTGAAGTGAAGGATCATGCTACTGGGGAATTGCTGCTGATGAGGTTAAGGATCACACTGCTGGGGAAGTGCTGCTGCTGAGACTAAGCTGAAGTTAAGGATCACACTGCTGTGGAAGTGTTGCTGCTGAGACTAAGGATCACACTGCTGTGACAGTGCTGCTGCTGAGGCTAAGGATCTAGGGTTGCCACCTTTTCAAAAGGCCAAAGTGAGACATGTTTGGTACAGACATCAGATTTTACAGGCCAACACATACCCACAGCCAGTACAAAGGGTAGAACTTAACTTTTTTGCCGAAATAAAAGCTTATTCTTGTACCATTTTAGTTGCTTATTCTGTTTCTTAAAACATTTAGGTATTTCAGATACAGAATAACTGTTTTATGTAACTATTTCATAAAATATAGGAAATAATTTTGTCCTAAAATCTCAGGACATTTGCCATTTTTACAGTTTTTTGTCAGGACACAACTGCCCAAAGAGGGACTGTCCCTCGCAAAGTGGGACAGGTGGTAACCCTATAAGGATCACACTGCTGTGACAGTGCTGCCACTGAGGCTAAGGATCACACTGTTGTGAAAGTGCTGCTGCTGAGGTTAAGGATCACACTGCTGTGACAGTGCTGCTGCTGAGGCTAAGGATCATGCTGCTGGGACAGTGCTGCTGCTGAGGTTAAGAATAACAATGCTGGAGCAGTGTAAATGCTGAAGCTAAGGGTCACACTGCTGGGGCAGTGCTGTTACAGGTGATCGGTTGCACATAGTCCAGCTCTGCATATGACCTCTATTTTCCTTTGGTTGCTCCATTTACCATTGTGTGTGTGTGTGTCTGTGTGTGTGTTAAAAGACAAAAAACACAAGCATATGTATGAGGTGGCACTGCAGGCTGACACCTGTGCACTCTTTCTCTTAATGTAAGACAAGTGTGAGTGAGCTGGACTGGTCCAATATCAGTATAACAGCCTGCAGTCTTAAACCTTCTGCAAATCCCAATAAGCAGTATTAGTAGCCATGGGAGCATTGTGAGGGGAAAAGATTTGGTAATCTTTGACCTCTTTCCTCAGTCTGTGCCTTGAGGTGACTCCCCTGTGACAATGTGGTTTGCTTGGTTCACAGTGGTGAATAAAAGCAAACTGTGGGAACTAATATTAGATTGTTGTGGCTAGAAGCATTATGAAAGGAATGGATGTGGAGCCAAGAGAGTTACCTTTGAAATAAAAAGTTAAAACATGCAAAATACATCTTTAGGCTGCATGTTAGTATTATGAACTGGCAGTTCTGAGGTATGGGCTGTGACTTATCCTTAACATGAGAAGCAGGAGCACTGCCAGGTTATTAACACTCCAAAAACAGAACAGAAGTCGTGCAAATGTAGTACAACAGCAGAAAATAAAATTCCAAGACAAAGCTGGACCACAAAGCCGCACACTGAAAAAAACTATTAGAATTTATTTTAGATGCAAAGTTTTCAGGTTAAAACAACCTTTCCTCAGTGCAATACAAAAAAAACTTTTCAAGAAACCATCTTTTAAAAGGGAAATGACAGAGGCAACCAATCACAATCATTAGGCAATTAAATGCCAACTATCCTTAAAGTTAAATGCTAATAAAATAACATACATAGAAGATTTAAAATGAAAAAAATGTAAAAAGTGGCTTCCCAATGAATGCAGGACACAGACACCAAACTTAGCGCTTTCATTCACTTTAATGTTGTGAACTTCTTCAGAAAAACCTCAGCATACCCCCATAACAACTTAAATAACAAAAAAGCTGTCATACGACATATTAGTCATTAATGACATCACTAATACACTAATTAACATTTAAAAAAATCATTTAAAAAACTTTAAAATACAAATGTTTGATAAATTGAAACAATATACTAATACATCCTATTCACCAAATAATTCATATTAAACCCTTATTGTTTAAATTGTAAAAAGTATTTTAAACCAATAGTTTCATTTAAACCTGGTGCACGATCTGCAACCAGGTAAATCTGCCAAAATGGCTTTTTACATTCAAGTAAGGTGTTACAATCACCTGAAAACAATCATTTTTAACACTATCAATAACAAAAACTAAAATGTCTTAAAATCTACACATACTGCAGCGTGTCTTGCTAACAAATTAGTAAAATCCTTCTTTTTATTGCTAACTGATCTTCGTAAATCCTGCGCTTTAGACATCTAATAGTTTTTCCAATATAAAAACTTGAACATGGTAAACAAGTCGCCAATTTTCTACTGAGCCACATTTCACTAACTAGTGGCAAAGGAAAAGCACATGAGTAATACTTTTCACTAACCTGTTTGCCTGAACTAGCTACATTTAACTCCAAAATATGTGTGTTAACTTGCAAAATAGGGCAAGCTACCCCATGTCTCAATGTTAAAACTTTCTATTCTATTTTCCTAAGCCATTTGTCATCATAACCTCTATGTTCAAACAGAGACCTCAAAAAGTTCACATCTTCAAAAAAAGTCATGTCGTCTGACGTCAGATGGCTCAACCTAATGATTTGCCCTTTAATAACCCCTTTCTTCATATGAGATGGGTGAAAACTGTTTCTGTGTAAATGCTGGCTGGCAAAAACTGGTTTTCTGTAAATGCTACTTGTAAACTTGTTACTATGAAACTCATACGTCAAATGTATATCCAGAAAATGAATGTAGTCACCAAACCCACTAACACAACAAATTGGAAGGTATTGTTAGGGAACAGAGATTTGGTTGCACTTACATGGGCATTTTCTAGATTCACATACAACAAGGTTATTAACATGAAGGGTATGCTTGAAAATGGGCACAAACAAAACAAAGGTAATTTTGGAGATGGCCAATTAGTCAAAGATACCTTCTCTGTAAGCGGTGCAAACAATTCATCTTCAGTTACACTTAGTCATATTAACAGAACTTTTTGGGGCAAACAACATTTTATTTGCAACAGTGAATTTGTGGTATAGATTGCGACTTGTTTATCATGTCCAAGTTTTTATATTGGAAAAACTATTATATGTCTATATCTCTGTTTATACCACTCTGATTGAATTCATTAAATTCTGCTTTAATGTATATTTTCTGTATATATTACTGTAATCAAACAATCTAGATTCCTGCTTTTATGTATATATTCTGTATATGTTACTATATTTACTATCTGTAACACTGTTTCTGCTTCTGTACTAAATGTTTATATTTTTTGTGTATCTCATTGGTGCTTTTCTCCCTGGGCCTCCACTGAAAATGGGCTCTTTTTGGCCCAGTGGACATTCCCGGTAAACAAATGCAATAAATAAATAAATAAATGTTAATTAGTGTATTAGTGATGTCATTAATAACTATGTCATGTGACAGCTTTTTGTTATTTAAGTTGTTATGGGGGTATGTTGAGATTGTTCACAACATTAAAGTGAATGAAAGTGTTAACTTTGGTGTCTGTGTCTTGCACTCATTGGGAAGCCACTTTTTACTGTTTTTCATTTTAAGTTTCATTTGGCTTTTGTGAAGTTTTTCATACGCAGAAGACTTCACAATATAAACTACTTCACAAGCCTTCTTTTAAAAGATTATATATAAGTAACTCACATGCACCATTCACTTTAACTGCCTTTGTTTTGCCTTCAAAACTGGTTTA
Source organism: Protopterus annectens (assembly GCF_019279795.1). Classification (NCBI taxonomy): domain Eukaryota; kingdom Metazoa; phylum Chordata; order Ceratodontiformes; family Protopteridae; genus Protopterus; species Protopterus annectens. Next base: position 20,804,117 of record NC_056748.1, on the reverse strand, counting down.
AGGCTCACTGCAGCATTAAGACCAGGTGCTTTATTAGCATTTAATCTTAAAATCCATTAATATTTTTCAGTTGTAACATATTGTTCATATCATCATTACTCATATAATGATATAATAATTGCACAACTCTAAAACTGAATACATGTTGGAGTCCATTCTCTATCAAATGTTTAGATATGGCATTAGTCTGTACCTTTCTTTTAATATCTGACAAATGCTCTGTTATTCTATCTTTCAACTACATTTCCCCACATAGAGGGCGAGACGTATAAGACAGGTTGCTAAATAAACAACATTTTCAGTATGACGTCGCAAAACAGTTAATCACAAACTTCTTATTTGTAACTGGATGAATAAAATGTGTATCTTTCAAAATATATTTGCAAGCTGACACCTGTGCACTCTTTCTCTTAATGTAAAACAAGTGTGAGTGAGCTGGACTGGTCCAGTATCAGTATAACAGCCTGCAGTCCTAAACCTTCTGCAAATCCCAATAAGCAGTATTAGTAGCCATAGGAGCACTGTGAAAGGAAAATATTTGGTAATCGTTGACCTCTTTCCTCAGTCTGTGCCTTGAGGTGACTCCCCTGTGACAATTTTTAGTTTAATTGGTTCATAGTAGTTAATAAAAACAAACTGTGGTAGCTAATGTTAGATTGTTGTGGCTAGAAGCTTTAAGAAAGGAATGGATGTATAGTCAAGAGAGTCGCCTTTGAAATACAAAGGTAAAACATGCAAAATACATGTTAAGGCTGTATGTTAGTATTATGAAGTGCCAATTCTGAGGCATGAGCTGTGACATATCCTTAACATGAGAGGCAAGAGCACTGACAGTCATACCTCTCAACCACTTAGAACAAGAAATCTGGACAAAGCAATAAATAAAAGTGGCACAAAGTCCCAAAAATAGGGACAGTTTTTAAATATTGTTCTTGCAAACTTTGAAAGTTGATGGAATAACAGGTTTTGCATTAGCAAGAATTTTCTTAAGGGTATGAAGTCTGAAACTCAAATGTCTGTCATTATTTTCTAACTTCAATCTTTAATGATTTGCCATTAATTTGCCAGAAAAAAACAATTTTATGAAAATGGACCAAAAATATGAGGCACAAATCTGGACATTCTGCGAAAATCTGTACAGTTGAGAGGTATGCTGCCAGGTTATTAACATTCACAGCCTGGGATGTGTAAACGTGACAACAGTGTCAAATTATTTTTGGTTTGTGGTGGCTAAAAACTATAAAGGCCCAGTTTGTGGGTTCACAGGAACTGCAGTGCAGTTGAATCAAAGGACCACGTTCAGCTTACTGACTTCCATCCTTGCAGTCCTTCTTAAGAAGGGCAAAGTAAGTCAGTCCAGTGACAGATATATGGGAACACATCCAACAATGAAGGCTAGTTCTGAAGGATGCTAGTGTCACACTATTTAACTTGTAGGGTGTGTCTAATCCAGAGATGAGATAGATGATGGGTAATAAATGTAGCCCTCCACTGAGTTTTTATCTGTTGGTGGAGCTTTAGGTCTCTTGCTTTGGTGGTGTTAGCAGAGCTATTTGATTTGTTGAGATGCAGGAGATAAAGGCTTGGAATGAAAGTCATCGATCTCTCAGTAAGACCATATAAGATACATAGAAAAAGGGACAGTATTTGGGCCTTTTCTTTTAGCTCAATATCTTTAGATTAGCAATCTTCCTGGTTTGAAACCTCTGGGACCTTTCCAATTGCCTAATCTGTCTAAATAGGTCTATCCCAAAAGTGGCACTCTACTCTGTAATAGGTTTAATTTGGGCAGAGTACAAGGGTGTGATATCCTCTTTTGAACTGGATGATATGTTTTTAGATATTAGTTGTGCTAGATTGAACAACTTTCTGACTACTGTAGCCATGTGATGGTCAAATGAAGGGGAATTATTCACCTAGATTCCCATCTCCGTAACTATGTTGTCATTTTTTTCATAAGAGTTAAGTATCTGCTGTAATGAGATTGTATCAGAGGGGGATTTGACAATAATGCATACTTTGCAGTCACCTATGAACATAGTTAATCAAAGGGCCTGATTTCTAGTGTCGAGATTGGAGAAGTAGATTTAAAATGAAGCGGTTCCAGTACTGAGCCTTGGGGGCACCACTAGTTACTTTCATACTTACAGAGAAAATGCTTGCCACTCTGACAATGTGGGTTCTAACTTTTACCCAGATTGCTATACATTTCACTGTGTAAGGATTGATACTTAGGGCACTTAGCTTATTGATGATGTCAGCACAAAGAATAGTGTTAAATGCTTTGGCCAGATCTAGATAAGCTGTCTGGATAGGACAGTTATAGCCTTAGTGACTTTCTCAAAGAAGATGATCAAGTAAAGTAAGTAGGGCCTTCCTCTGACAAAGCCAAACTGGTGTGGTTCTAGTCTGATAATGTATTTGATATCATAGTTTATAAGGTTAGATATGATGTGTTCCCTGGCTTTGCAAATCAGGCTAGTCAGGCTAATGGATCCATAGTTCCCAGCATTCGTGAGATGACTGCCCTTATGTTGGGGCATCACCACTGCAGTTTGCCCTACTCTGGGGGGCATACACTGTATGTAGGCTTATAGTAAATACATTAAGCAGGGTCTCAGCCAGGACATGATGTTTATTGCTGTTTATAAGACATCCAAGTAAGGTATCCAACATCATGGAGGTAGAAATTTTGGTCTTCAAAAGTACCTTCAACTTGTGCTCTTTTGTTATATTAGGAGGTATAAGAGATATGGAAATTGGTGGAGAAGAGATAATTGCTATGGGGTAAAGTTTGTACTAAATTTGTCTGCTATTATTTTTGCTATGTCATTTGGGTCAGAGTGGGTGGCGCCATTTTGGAATAGTTCTGAACACTGCTGGGTGTTGTGTCTTAGTTTTCTAATATAGTTAAATGAGGGCTTATGATTATCCTTTGGTTCAGAGACTAATTTAAGCTCATGATTTGCCTCGATAGCCTTGATGTGATCTTTGATATGAGTTTTTGATATACCGTATAAAAAATAAGAAGTTTTTTCTTTTGTTATAGAGTTACTTATACTAGTGGCCAACCAAGATGGTTTATTCTACCCATTATATTTTGTTCTATTAGGGATGATCAGGTCTAGGCACTTATTTATATGTACACAAACCTCATTGGTATAGAGAGCAGCTGTCTTATAATTTGGACTGATGATGTTATGAGTGAAATTCAATAATTCATCATAGTTTAATAACATTTGCCTATTTGAAGTCCTCAGATTTAGATTTATTGACTGCACAGGTGTTAGTGATTGTTATTGAGAGGGTAATACCTCTCAACTGTCCCTGATTTTGACTCGGATTTTAACTCTGTCCCTCTTAATCCCTCCTAAAACTAGTGACTTTTGGAGGAAAGGTGGTGAATTACACTTAATGAATAATGACAATAATTAAGAGTTATAAACTTATTTTACTTCAGAAAATGTGTATTAATTCATATGCTTTGATTCTGTCAATGTTTCAAGTTAACAGCACTAATATTTTAAAAGTGTCCCTGATTGTCCCTGATTTTTTCTTGACTTGTCCCTGATTCTGTTGAAATTTGTCCCCAATTGGTTGAGAGGTCTGATACAGGTTTATGGTCACACTTAACTAGGGATTAAGCAATTAGAAGGGTGGTAGTTGTAGAGGCTTTGCTGTAGGTTCATAGGTTTGCACTAGGCTGTCGATCCAAAGGACCTTTTGTAGCGTAGCCAATGATCCCATTAATTTGCTAAGATATGATTTATTAACAGATCCTGACTTAGTTGCAGCCCATTTCTATAAAGGCTAGGGGAGGCATGCTGGGGTGCTGGGGGTGTAGTTATGATTACCTAGAAAGACATCAGATTAAACTTTAAAAGGTTATGGACTTACTTTGCTTTACCTCTAAGGGGAATCTATTCCGTAAAAGAAGTATTCTTCTCTGTGAAAGATATTTATCCTGCTAACAGGTAATATTTATTTTTTGGTGGTAGTTTAGGTCTATTGAGTGGGTTTTTAGGGTGTTAGTTTTGTAGATGTGCAGGTTTACTCTTAAATTTCCTTAGTTAGATACTGATCCAGGATAATATGATCTCTGGTTGGCACATTGACTATCTCTTCCAGTGAGGTTCTTATTAGTTTTAAAAACATCTGGGCATTCCCAACTTTTGGGGCATATGTGCTCCAGTGAAATGTTGGTTAGTTTAAGTCACCCATCAGAAGGGAGTTTTTATTAACAGCCAGTTTCTGGAGAACATTTATGAATCTGTCTTAGTCATCTGGTGACATAGAAGGTGTCCTATAACAGGATATAAGTTGGTGATTTGTTTAGTTCAAGGTGAGTTGGAGTTTGATGAGCTCAGTTTATGAGTCTCTGGTTATCTGACTAACCATTTATTTATTGACATTTATTTACTGGGAAAGTCTGACTTGGTCACAAGAGCCCATTTTCTGGAGAGGTCCAGAGAGAAACACTCCACTTGACAGACAAAATAAAAAAAAGTCAAACACATTACATAAAAACAGCTGAAAAGTATATATTTCAAAAACAAACAATATTGTAAGGCATAGAGATATACTAAAATATGTTACAAAGAGAACAGTGAGAACAAGTAAAGTAAAACACCGTATACCGTTCCAGAGAGCATCTTTTGGCAAGTCACAGCATATTTACAATTGAACTAAACTCACAATTTTTACTTATTAGTACGGGGGAGAGAGATTAGGATACATTAGTATAAATGGAGAGGAAATGGTAGGAAAAGGTTATGTAAAGTGGTAGATAGGGTAGGATAGCCAAGTGAAGATGAGGAAGTGGGGATGGGTGGATAATCTGTGCAGACAGAGGTGGAGAAAAGTGGACAAGATTTATGTTCAACTGGGGGTATAGCATGAGCAGAGCCATGAGTCTGATAGGTGATCTTTCAGAAGATGCTGATGGAGGGATGGTAGGTTACAGTTCAAATAGCCTGTGGAATAGAATTCCAGTTTTTGGCAAATGAGTATCAGTAAAGGCTTTTAGAGGTTTATAAATGGTGAGAAGTTGTTTTGTATTAGAACATGGTGATAGGAAGTAAGAATAGAGCTTACTGCAGGACAGGCATGGGGTTTGTAAATTATGCTGTGGGCAGTAGTTACTTGTATGAAGTCCAGGTGGTGGGGTAGTTCTAGCCAGGTCTATATCATATAATCGAAAAAAGTATTAGTCTAACGCTTATTAATCGAACACTAATAAGCAAAAAGTGAAAGTGTTGAACAAACTTTCAGCAAAATGTTTTGCTGGGAGAACAACCACTCAGCCGTCATTGGAGAGTTACCCTTTTCCCCACTGTAGGGCGATCTTGGATTTGGTATATTTAGTTAGTGGGGGGGTATAGCCCTCTACTAGAATGGGTTTCATTTGGTGATGTTTTTGTGTAGTTTGCTGGGTTGGCCAAGTGTTTTTTTAACCCAGGAAGAGTTTTTGCTGAAACATTCGTTTGACATTTAGGGTTTTCTCTTATAATAAGCATTCAACTAATAATGTTTTCGATTATATGATATAGACCCATTCAAGCCAGTTCAAACTTTTAAGGGCCTTACAGTGATGTGTATAGTATTGTTTATTGGCAGCAAATTTAGCAAAGTTGTTGTAGCATATTTCTAGTTTTAAGAGATAACTGCAAGTTGGTAAGGATAGGGGCACCATATAAGAATGAAGGAAAGAGGTAAGGCTGGGGTGATTTTAGCAGAGTTAGTAAGAAAGCTTTTATGTCTATAAAGCATGCCAAGTTTCTGGTGAATTTTTTTTAATATTATTTTGAATGTGGAGTTCAAATCTCCGGTTGCCATCAATTGTCGCACCAAGCAGTTTTGTATGGGGTACAAGGTTTATCTATGTATTGTTAACTAAGAAGATTTTGAAGCTGGATTTGTCCCTCAGGTGTGGTTTGGTGAGGAATAGGAGTAGTTTTGTTTCTTTTGGGGTTAAGTAATAATGGATTGACTTGGTCTCCATGTTGTGCAGATCCTTACATACCACTCACAGATTTTATCATGTCTGTCATTTATAATTCACTGTGAGAATAAGTTTAAGTAATATTTGTTAAGAATCTCAGATTAATTTTTTTTGGTTCATCTAAGCTGGCTAGGCTGAATGAATATGCTGTGTAATTTTGCTTCAAAAGTTCTTAATATCTAAGTGCCCTTCATAAAAATAAATATGGAGAATCTCCAATGCAGACAGATGTCTTTGGTTTGTTCTGGCTGCTGGTTTGTGTTACAGGTTTGCTTTAACTGAGCTGTTTTTTGTGTTACTACTAGTGGCAATTCAAACATATTAACAACAATGCAAACCAAGTAAGTATTTGTTGAACACACAAACTCCATCCATACCATCCTTGGATGCGTGTGAAAAAGAACCTGAAGCAAAACAGCTAAGCCTATAAATGTGTAAATGTGCAAAACAATGAGAGAAGTCTGCAGTTTGGATTCTCAGGAGTTTACATCGCTATTGCCATTACGTCTTCTGTGTGGTGAGACAATCAGATAAGGCTGTGGTGCTAAGCAAATTAAAAAGACATCTTGATAATAAATATCCATCACTGTTCAATAAAAAATTGCTTTTTAAGTCTGTGAGACCAGAAGGCAAAGCAAGCGCAGCTCATGGTGAGTGCCGTCGAAGTTTCCGATAAGGCGCTATGTGTCACAGAACTTGTTGCAAAGTCTAAACAGCCACAGTGAAAATCTAATTATTCTCTGCTGTCAGGAAACAGAACTATGATAATGATGCCAAAGAAGTTGTGAAAGTTCTATTGTCCGACAGTACAAACAGGCATCAATTTGAGGGAATGTCATTGGCATTTTAGCACAGCTCCGTGAAAAATTGTTAGCAAGTACATTTTTGGTGTGCAAGTGACTGAGCCAATTTATATCAAAGGGAGTGGCCAGCCTGGACATCAGATATGTTGATGGCAATAGCATAGCCAAAAATGCTTTGTTTTGCAGAGAAATATGTGGCCATACAACAAGAGAAGAGATCTGCAAACTACAAGAGAAAATATTTGTAAACTGAATGAAACCTCCTTTGAGGAATAATGTCTACAAAGGAAAGATTGTGTTTGTTTAAAATAAGATGATTTCTGGCCAGAATTAAATAGCAAAATCCAAGCATACAAGTGAACTACCGATTTTACCTATGATGCAACTTAAATCTGTACTTGACACAGAAAGAAAAAGTTTCAGCTTCATTAAGTTCTACCCATTAAAGTTATGACTTTCAGATATTATGTAAAGAACCGGGAGCTGATACTGAAGTGTATTAGTTTAGACGTTTGTCACACAAGTATGCGCTGAAAGAACAAGTGATGCTTTTGCATCTCCTGCAGGTGCTCAGATGCAGCTATCGGCTGTCCTGTTCTTTACCACTTGCTCAGAATAGCAAGAGCTTGACATCCCACTAGCTTGCTTCTAATACAAGCATACATAGCCCACCTCGAACCCTAACCCTAACTCTAAAACATCTCAAACAGTTCCTAACCCCAAATCTTGCTCCTTAACTCTAATCCTAAAACTTCCAGTCACGCTCTAATTCTAATCATAAACCCTCTACCCTAATAGTAAACCTTCCAGTGACTCTGTAAACCTAAAACTCCAGCTGCTCCCTAATCTGAATCCTAAACGCTACTCCTTGATCCTAACACTGAAACTCCCAGTCACTCCCTAATCTTAATCACAAACCCCACTCACTAACCATAACCTTAAATTTTCTCCTCATCTCAATATTAAATGTTAAAATTCCACTTCCTTTCTCTCTCTTCCCACAGTTGCTGTACTTTCATTGAGTGGTAGCCCATGGCATGTAAGCTGCCAGAAACATGGGTACCTGGTTGTGAGAATGTGGTCTGCATGCAGCTGGGATTGGAAGGTTTTTTTTATTTGCTTATGATGAGTTTTTTTGCCTTGGCATCAAAATATGGATGGCACATCTAGCATATTTAGCAGATATTATTGGGCATCTGAATGAATTAAATACTGCGATTCAGGGTAGAAGTGTCCTGGTAACAGTCCCTTTCTGATAAGCTCTGTGGCTTTCTGATAAAGCTGGTACTGTATCATGAAAGGGCTGTGTGAAGATTGTTAGAAATGTTTCTAAATGCAGCAACTGTTGCTGACTGCGGGTGGACAGGATTTGATAAAGGACATCTGTGATCATTAGGACAGCCTTCGTGAAATGTTTTATTTTCCAGATATTGGCATTGCTCAGTATGATTGGGTAAAAAATACTTTCAAATAGTATGTTACAACAACAAACAAATCCATGAGTTAAGCATAGATTACACATTCAAAATTAAGTTTATTGAATATGAGTTGGATATATTCTGGCTTATTGTCCAGGAATATCCAGAGTTTCTCAACTAGGTGCTCCTTTCCCACTACTTACTTGAGCATTTTTTCTTCTATAACTTGACTTAAAAATAAACTGAGATATAAAATGAAATCTGTGTAGAAGAGGGACTATTTTTTTTCTGTCAACAATACCAGCACAAATTAAGAAACTTTGCATCAAAGCAGGCTTGTATTTCCCGCTGACTGAAAGTTATACAACTTTAGTTTAAAAACCTGCTTAAATGTTTCACTTGTTGTAATAAAATAGCAACACCATAGATTGTGTCTTACTCTGAATGATGAACATAAAGTGTCTTATATGCGAACGACTTCACAATAGATGTACTGTGCCAAAAAGTCTTCATTTTTACACATGACACTGTGTGAAAAGAGTTTGACAATCATGGCCTCATTGGCCTCAGTTCAGTGACAGTCTGGTACAGTGTACACAGCTGCACAAACAGTATATAGAAAAGAAGAGCAATTCATTGTTTTACACAATTCAAAGTGAATTTCTACCATTAACACTGCCACAAAGCTCAGTGTAAGATAATAGTAAAGCACAACACACATACATGAGATTGTTAAGTGGGAAACAGATTAAAAAGATATTTATATTCCACATATGCATATCTATATTTGTATATGTATATCTATATATGTATATGTATATCTATATATGTATATGTATATCTATATATGTATATGTATATCTATATATGTATATGTATATCTATGGGCATACTTTATTCAAGAAATCAACAAGTACAATGGCAAGAATATTGACTATAAAAGGTGGACAACACAAATGTTGACATGTTACCATGCATGCGCCGAGAAAGAACATGGGCACATGCAAATTTTAAACAAACAAACAAAAATGAATACCTGCTCCTTCCATATCGGTCCACTTTTAAATTTCAAAACTCCAAAACCTCAAACCTCAAAATCCTGAAGTTCAGAAGTTTGAAGTTTTGGAATCTGGAAACTTATCAATGGAAATTGTAGTGCGGAACAGGAACTTTACCATTCTCTCATTCTCTTCACGTAGTGTGATCTCGAAGTTGGTAAATTTAAGTAGCAGGGGGGTGTGGGGGGCAAAAATGTGACTGATGAGGTTTTATTGTTTTAGGTGTTTTGTTTTTTATTTCGAGATTCCAAAATTTCGAACTTCTGAGCTTCAGAATTTTGAGGTTTGAGGTTTTGTAATTTCAAAATGTAATATATACTAACTTGGAGATCACATAAGGAAAGGAAAAGGGAATATTCCCATGTCCAGAGCTTGTTGATCTAATACACTTGTCGATCCATTGTCGTTGATTAAACAGATGTCAACCACCTAGCATTTTGACTAAACGCCCAACTCCAATACATATATATATATATATATATATATATATATATATATATATATATATATATATATATATATGTATGAGAATGTGTCTAAAAAAATATATATATATATATAATATGGGTCTACTTTGGTTGGTCCAAGTTTCAGTACTTCGAAACCCACTTGTGTGAGACCACTTGTTCGAAGTACTGAAACTTCGAAAACCGAGTACGGAGATCACAATACAGCATGGAATGGGAATATTCCCTTTTCCTGGCTGTAGTGCGATCTCGGAGTTGGTATTTTTAAGTACGGGTGTGTGTGGGGGTACCCCCCCACATGGGGGGTGCAGGTGGGGCTTGCCCCCCTACAAAAGATTTTTTTTGTGTTTTTTTTTTTTTTAGTCAGCCAATCCAGCGACTAGACTTCAGCGAAAGTGCACTTTCGGTGAAGTGCACTTTCGCTGAAGTGGAAATCTACTTTTCTTTTTCAAAGTAATGAAATTTTGACAAAGAAAAGTACATATATATATATATATATATATATATATATATATATATATATATATATGGTTCCCCTTTATAATCTCGAATTTCTGTATCTAGAGACCATAAAGGCAAGCATTCAAAATCCCGAAACCCCAAAACCACGAAATACAAAATATCGAAAATAAACACACCATACACCACACAACACATACACTATCCTACCCATACTACAACAAATCAAACAACAAAACATTCACAAACACAACACAACCCAACACACCTACACTATATATACTGCACCCCTCACACCCCCTACTTAAATATACTAACTTCGAGATCTCACACACACACACACACACACACACACACACACACACACACACACACACACACACACACACACACACACACACATATACAAACAGCAACACATCCAACACTTACGCACTCATACATTCACTTGCCTACCCTACCCACATGTGCAGCTTACAAACACACTCACATTCAAACTCCCACCCAAAACCCTTACAAAACACTCAATTACCTTAAATCGCACAGAAATCCACACAATACACTGTATACCATCCACACAAAACACCACACATAAAGAAGCGTAAAGCCATAACCGCGAATTTGAGATATTTGAATTTACGATTATGCACTTTCGCTGTTCTAAATATTTGCCTTTATGGTCCCGGGATACTGAAATTTGGGATTTCAGTATTTCGAGATTATAAAGGGGAACCATATATGTATATGGGTCTGCTACCAGAGATCAAAATTACACTATTTCGAAATCCGGTAGTAGATGCCCACTAATGTGAAAGTGCACTTCACCGAAAGTGCACTTTTGTGAATACCACTTGAGCGAATGGTTACGGACCTTAGGGTTAGGGCTTGGGTTAAGGATAGTGGATAGCTAGTAGGGCTATCCACCAGGGGTGTAGCTAGGATTTTCAAATTTGTACTCACAGCTCTCAGACTGCTACCACCCTCCCCAGCCAAGCTACGGCCATTCTCGTAATTCACGGTTCGCTCTTTTAGTGTTGATGAAGAGGCATTCGCTGTAATGCCTCTTCAGTAATATAATATAGATTCACTCAGACTTGGTTCCTTGACTTGAAAATGAACCTGAAAGTCAGTTCTTTGAAAAATGCAACAAGGTAGTTGGGGTAGAGGATTCATGCTTTTGTTTTCTGTAACTAAGGTACAGGTTTTGAGCTTGAGTAAATTACTAACTACCTGCTACCCCTAACTAGGGTGTTTCATTCACACACACATCCCTACCTACCTCTTAGTGCAAGAAATATGGACAAAGCCTAAAATAAACAGGGACAGATATTAAATAATGCTCTTGTGAACTTAGAAAGTTGCTAGAATAACAGGATTTGTGCTAGTATGAGAAAGTTGCTAAAATAACAGGATTTGTGCTAGTATAAATTTTGCTAAAGGACATGAAGTCTGAAAGTCAAATGCCTGTCATTATTTAGCAACTTCGGCCTTCAATGATTTTCTAGAAAATCACAAAATTTATGAGGAACAGACAAAAAATATGGGGCAAATATCTGGACATTCTGCAAAATTTGGACAGTTGAGAGGTATGCTACCTACCTACCGCACACACACGCACCTCTCAACCTCTTACAGCAACAAACCCATAAATAAAAATGAGGCCCAAAAATAAGGACATTTTTTTTAAACATTGCTCTTATAAACTTAGAAAGATACTAGAATAGTAGTAGGTCTTGCATTAGTATGAATTTTCTGAAGGGTATGAAATCTGAAACCCAAATGTCTGCCATTATTTTCTAACTTCAGGCTTTAATGATTTGCCACTAATTTGCCAGAAAAACACAGTTTTATGAAAAACAGACCAAAAATGTGATGCAAAAATATAAAATTGCCAGACAATACAGCTGGGAACCTGTCAAAGAAGGGACACCATTTTAATATGAGCACTGTTAACTTGAGCAGCTGACAAAATTAGAGAATCTACATGCATTTCTGAAATAAAAGCAATGTGTAACTCCAATCATTACAGTTATTTATAATTGTAAACACTCCATGTTTTCTTCCAAAATTGCTATTTTGTGGAGGGATTATTAGGGGGATTTTGAGCCAAAATTGGGGACAATTGAGAGGTTTGGATATTCCTAATTCTATAAAGCGATTTATTTGCACATACCTCTCAACCTCTTAATGCAGGAAATCTGGACAAGGCCAAATATATTGGGGGAACATACAAACAATACTAAAAATTGATCTTGTATAAACATAAGACAGTTGATAGAATAACAGGTCTTGCTTTTGCATGCATTTTTTTGAAGATTATGACGTCTGAAACTTAACGTCGGTCATTATTTAGTGACTTCATTCCTAAATGATTTGCCAGAAAAGTTTTATTTTGCATTTTACAGCATGAACACCAATAAATATCAGCTAAACAAAGCAATGCAGTCTCATAATGAAACTAGACTTAGCATTAAAACTTCTCTGCCCTTGAAACTCACATTTATTGAAACAGCATTGAAACCCACATTCAAAGAAAATACATTTTGCCAGTGGCAGATAAAGATTAACTTTGGGCTGTTTTCAAATCATAGGCCCCTTGCACATGAAACATACACGTGCTCTTTGATACACCTTCCTGGTCGTATTAAATTATATTCCTTGTACAAATCAGTATAGTTGTTAGTGTTTTAAATTTATTGTTTTGAACATTTTTCCAGTAAACAATGGAACAAAATGCATGCACCAATAATGACAAAACAGCCCAATTCAGAACATTTCCATCATAAAAGTCTACTCAGACTTCTACAGTCCACCAGTATCAGTAAATATGCACAATCTCTGAACTAGTAAACGCCATCTACATGATTCCACATTAAAGAAATCTGTAACTAATGAAGAGATGCTGCTAGCAAACAACTTTTGGATGGCAAACTGATAACAGGTTCATAGTTACTACTAGATATCTTCACCAAAAAGGACTACAGCGTCCACCCCCCCTTTACAACACAGTACAGTATCAGCAATGCATTTACCTACTGTGGGAGAAGAACCCATAGCCTTCTGCATCAAAAGCAAGTACACTACCTGTTGTGCTATTAACAGTACAAGCAGACTTGGCATAAGCAGCACTAAACTTCAATTCCCCTGCAGCTCTCATCTCCTTGTAAAATGTACTCGATACTCAGCTGTATCTCTGAACTTTGCAGCACAAGAAATCTGGAAAAAGCCAACATTTACTGAGGGGGGGGGGCAAAAGCCCAAAAACCAGGGACACATTTTAAACATTGCTTGTATAATTTTGGAAAGTTGCTAGAATAAAATGCTGTGTTACCACCATGCATGTCTTGAACCAGAACCATATGCACTACAGTCAGTGCAACATACCACTATGCTAAATCAGCAGGTTGAACAATAGGGAGATTGAAACTTAATGGCTATCATTTAGATAGCTCTCAACCTCTTAGCACAAAAAACCTAGAAAAACAAAGCCAATAATGAGGGAATACAAATTCAGTTATCACTTCACACCTTAGCACAACACCTGGACAAACAACAAAAACAATAATTGAAGAATCTGTACATTTCCCCAACATTCAGTATAACAAAAAAAAAATTCTCCTGTTGCAGAAACTGGTGACCTGCAGAACAAGATCTGTGAAGTGTTAATAGTTCTCGGGTTGCAATGCTAGCTCTGACCCCTCAGGAAGACCTTGGGCAGGGTGTGCCAGTGTTCATTGCATAGGACTAGAGATGACAATCTTTACAAAAGCCTGGATGCTTTATATTTTCTTTGGCTTGAGTTGTAAAATAACTCTGAATAGCTTATAAATGGCTCTGAGAAGATTCTTTCATTCTTAAAATACTCAATCGATATGTTTTTTTTTGGCGGTAAACTCTGACAACTGAAAAAAAATTAAAAATAAACAGTAGTGTAACCAGTTGTACTCACACACACACACACACTTACCTGTTAATCCCTTAATGATAATCCATTTGTTATTAGCTATGCACATTTCCCGCTCACACACAAGAACCCCTTACCTGATAATCCATTCACCTTCCACAGCGATAATCCATTTGCGATTAGCTATGTACATTTCCCGCTCACAGCCAGCCAGCCGGACATGACGTGATGATGTAATTCCGACTGGCTGGTATGTCAGCTCAATTCCGACTGGCTGGTATGTAAATACAACTTAAAGGAGCCACGCTGTTTTTTTTTTTTTTTTTTATTAAAAAAGTTACCCCCTCTTCTAAATAATTTGTACTGAAATCAGTACAGTGCGTATGCCTCCTGATGTCCCTGCTATCCACTATCCTTAACCCAAGCCCTAACCCTAAGGTCCATGACACCGCACCATACTGGAGGAAATTGTATGTCCTCCATGGTGCAGTAGTCACGGACCTATGTTCTCCACTGTGGTGCGGTAGTCACGGACCTTCGGGTTAGGGCTTGAGTTAAGGATAGTGGATACCTAGTAGGGCTATCCACTATCCTTAACCCAAGCCCTAACCCGTTCTAGTGGTGTTCGCGAAAGTGCTCTTTCAGTGAAGTCCACATTCGCGTTAGTGGGCATCTACTACTGGATTTTGAAATAGTGTAATTTCGATCTCCAGTAGTAGACCAATATATATATATATATATATATATATATATATATATATATATATATATAGATCACAGGGAACACTGGTATTTGTGAGCAGCAAAGCTGCTGGCTGAAAATCATAAAAAATCAGGAAAAAAGAACCAGGCACCGTAGACAAGCTCAGATGAGACTTCAGAGTAATCAAGCATTATAACTTGTTTAACAATCAAAACTTCTTTACGGAAAACAAATAGATTTGGTTCTTTTTCTCATGATTTTTTAGGATTCTCAGCCAGCAGCTTTGTTGCTCACAAATATCAGTTTTCCCTGCAGTCTGTTGTTTTTCCTTACGGGAGGGAGATGTCTTACCCAACCATAAGGCTGGAAAACTATTGATTGAGGATCACTACATGGATCCCTGCTTTGTGTGTGTGTGTGTGTGTGTGTGTGTGTGTGTGTGTGTGTGTATGTATATATACATATATATATATATATATATATATATATATATATATATATATATTTATATTTCTCTCTCTCCATATACACATGTATGCACACACACACAAATATATATTTATACACTTTGTTGTATAATCATATTTATGCAGGGCTGAGTTACTCACACTCTCTGCTAATTATATATAACTCCACGATCATATTACAGTGGGGAAAAGGCAAAGTTCTGATCACCACTGTTTGCAGTTTTGTGCAGGAAAAACAAAAGCCGGCAATGTGTGATCAGCTGATTTTTTTATCAGCTATACTGGCTTTTTTTTGTGTGTGACACTTGTACATTTTAACTAAGTAAATTACATTTTATATATATATATATATATATATATATATATATATATATATATATATATATATATTGGTTAGCTTTGTCGCCTCACAGCAAGAGGTTCTCCGGTTCGATCCTCGGCTGGGGTGCCTTCTGTGCGTAGTCTGCATGTACTCCCTGTGGTCGCGTGGGTTTTCTCTGGGTGCTCCGGTTTCCTCCCACATCCCAAAGACATGCTGTAGGTGGATTGGACATTCTATATTGGCCCTAGGTGTGAGAGCATGTTTGCGTGTGCCTTCTGTGGAAGGTTGGGCGCCGGGCTGGAAACTTGACACTGTAAAACTCCACTGCCAATCATGAGAGGACAGGTTATCCGCTGTGGCAACCCCTAACCGGGAATAGCCAAAAGAAGAAGAAGAAGATATATATAGATATATATATATATATATATTGGGAAAAAACTCCTGTAGCAATAGGCATATGAATATATCAGACTCAGAAATGTCTGAGAACAAACAACCCAATGACATAAAAACAAGTGTATGAAAACATAAAAAAAAAATCCTTAGCTAAGTCACCAAAACAGTTGATCACAGGATGTGATATTTAAAATAACCCACCAAACAACTCCTACATTCTCTCTCTCTGTCTTCCTCCCTAAACAACCTACCCACCCTGTCAAACATGCACACTGCTTAACACTCCCCAATAAGCCCCTCTCTGCATTAGTTAATTTCCCTTTAAATAAGTCAAAACAATACAGAAGAGGTGATGAGTCTCTTAAACTCTTCTGTAACAAATAAAAACTAATGGCTCACCATGTGCCAATGAACTCAGTCCCTGGTTCATATATGTTTGCTGGGACTTCCTCAGAACTCTCCTGCAACATATTTCCAGTCTCTGCCTAACACAAAATATCATGCCAAATATATCCAGTCTTAAAGCAATCTAACTCTACAAAAATGTTCTAATACAGACCAACCTCTATCCTTCCCACTCTAGGCAAACTGCTAAAAGTATTATTTATGTTCATCTCGCTCAATACATCGCTAGTTACAATGTCTTCTGATAAAAACAACATGGGATCTTGTCCTTTTGTAGCACCATCACATTCCTATGAATCATGACTGATGAATACCAGTTATGGACAGAGTCAAGCTCTCTGGTGCCACCTTTATTGACATTACAAAAGCCTTCATCTACATGCTTCTCTTTGTCAACAAGGAATTTGCAACAGCCATATGCTTCTGCAGCCGAATGCCACTTTAGCCATGTGTCCCCAACCAGATGTACCGCAGGCAAATGTCTTGCTAGCAAGGAACCTGAACTTGTGTTACAGCTTTCAAATCTGTAAAACAGCACTCTTTTTTTCCCTTTTGTATTACATAGCACACTGGGGCAGCTAAAGCTTCATGCATTGCAAAGAATTCTGTTTTGTGACAGGATTTAAGTGCGTTATGGCTTTCAAAACTATAAAACGCTTGGCACTCTTACACAGATTGCCTGCAGAGCAGGTAAAACTGCATGTATTATACAAAAGTATGATTGTGTTTCTCTTATCTTAACCAAGTAGTTTATATGTCCTTAAAATGGATGAAGAAATTCACTTTTAGGGCAGAGTAAAGTGAAGTTCAAGGTGTGAATTTCTTGACATCCATTTCTCAAAAATAAAACAACTTGGCTAAAATGTATTATTTTTTTTCTTTTCTGTTTCACTGTTCCATTTTTGCTGTTATTTCATTGTTTTACTTATAATAGTAATTGCTATTATCATTTTATTTTACTTTCTTACTGCTTGATTTTTCTCCACTATGTATTGTATATACTTCCTAACTGATATTTTTTGCCTCCTTTACTTACTGTATTGTGTGTATGAGTGCGTGTGCGTCTACATGCGTGCATGTATGGGTGTGTGTATGTGTGTGTGTGTGTGTGTGTGTGTATGCATATATAGGTGTGTGTGTGTGTGTGTGTGTGTGTGTGTGTGTGTGTGTGTGTATGCATGTATAGGTGTGTGTGTGTGTGTGTGTGTGTGTGTGTGTGTGTGTGTGTGTGTGTATGCATGTATAGGTGTGTGTGTGTGTGTGTGCGTGTGAGTGTATGTGTGTGTGGCAACTCAATAAAATGTGGACAGCTGCTTGATCCACCACAGTTGGTCAACAAGTGTGTGTGTGTGTGTGTGTGTGTGTGTGTGTGTGCGTGCGTGCGTGTGTGTGTGTCTGTGTGTGTGTGTGTGTGTGTGTGTGTGTGTGTGTGTGTGTGTATATGTGTGTGTGCAAGTGCGGGTATGTGTGTTTGTGTGTGTTTATATATATATATATATATATATATATATATATATATATATATATATATTATATTATATTATATATATTGTTCTGTTATAGTGCAATGTATTACAACTTGGCAAGAAACCAACTCACTGATGGTTGGGAAATCAACCCAACCAAAGAATTAAATGTAAGCATTTTTTTAAGAAACCCTTACTGCACCCTCTAACCCTGTAGGAAATGCAAACCTCACATTGTTCAGAGTTGTATATACCAACTCCACAGTCACACAAACAAAAACAAGGGAGACATTTTCCAAGAAAAAAGGAATCTCTGCTGACACAAACTTAGAAAACCCACTAGTAGTGAGTTCCTTTGTAAAATTCAACAGCAGGCACTTGAACTTTGTTGAGTTTGCTTGGCAAGTTGGTTTCTTGTCCTGTTTGTACAAAGCCTATATGGTTAAGAATGTGTGTGCATACACACACACATACACACAAACATATATATATATATATATATATATATATATATATATATATATATATATATACACGTGTGTGTGTGTATGTGTGTGTGGCAACTCAATAAAATGTGGACAGCTGCTTGATCCACCACAGTTGGTCAAAAAGTGTGTTAGACTGGCAATCCCTGGGTAGGGTAATATTCCCTTTCCTTGGCAACTGGGCAATCTCTGAGTTACTGTATATAATTAGCAGGTGTATGTGTGAGGGTAATAAATAAGTTTTTGTTGTTCCTCACACATGCGCAGTTGACTGTCAATGTTTGCATTGCCCATCTTTTGTGTTTGACGTTCTTGCCACTGACATTTTGCTGTGTAGACCAAGGTGAGTAATCATATATATATATATATATATATATATATATATATATATATATATATATATAAAATTTGTATTTATGGATGTGCACATATACACCATCTCATACATTTATATATGTATCCATAGATGGATTCTAATACTGATATTTTCTCTTGGAAATAGGACAAGTCTATTTCAGTCAGACATCTCAGTTATCAAAACAAACAAAAAGATAAACGACATCCTACTTTAGTATCTGAAAATCTTTCTTTTGTTGTTTGTGTTTTGTACCACCTTATTTTTTATGCTTATGTTGTAACCCTAGGCATTTGTTATGGAAAGGGGTTCACACCCTCTACTAACTAAAACCAATGCATTTCATAGGTATGTACCTTATCAGCCCATCTCTTCTATACTACTGTGAGTAGAGTCTCTGTAATCATGTGATTTTATTTTCTCAAGTCTGCTCCATCATGCCTTCTTTTCTATGCATCTGTTCCCAAAGTATAATGTCTTTATGAAGATGTATTAACCAGAATTAGATACAGTGCTGTAAGGATCTAGTTCAGAATATCAAATTTTTAAAATGTAGAAATTCGTATGGTTGAGACCATATGACTGACATTTTAAAAAGTCAAAAGTCCCACTACACCCCACCCCCCCGACTGATTATATATACCAACTCTGAGATCGCATCACAGTGGAGAAAAGTGCATATACCCTGATCCCCACTGTACAGCAATCTCGGTCAAAAACTTGATCTTCTGAACTAGACCCGCACTGTAGATGAGGCCTTACTGGTAAACAGCAAGGTATCACAGTCACTTTATCTCCAGTCGAAGTAAGCCTCTAGTCACGACTCTCAACAGCTTGTTAATAGTAACATACCCACCTATACATTGCTTCAATTAAGTTATTATAATGCTGATTCAGATACTAATGCCCTTCTCTTCTGTGATGCTTTAAAGAGTGTTTTATTGTCAGAGTAGGCTGTTTGTTCCCATATGCTGAATTCTGCACTTTTAGGATAAGGCCAGGTCTATTTAGCTTCCCACCTGATAATGATTATTGAGACAACATGGAATACGTCTTTGTCTTATTATTATTTGTTTTGTCTCCTATCTTGATTTTGGCATAGTTAAATAATTAGCTGACTAAGGCTTTAACACAGTTTGTGATGGCAGAGATGAGCTGAATAAATGAAGACATAATAATGACATTTGGAGGATGTACCTGCTGAACTAGTCTAAATGTTATAAACTGCACTTAACCAGGACTTTTAGAGAGCCCCCTGAATATCTGTTTGTCACATGTGGACCCTATGTTCACAGCAGAAAGAGAAAGTGGGACTTGCTATTGATGATAGAATCAAAATACCTTTTAATAGTTTAGGCAAATCATTTGAAACAGAACACTAGGGTCTAAAACCTCCAGCAATTTACTTTAGAGTTCATTGAGAATTGTGAATCAGGGCATCAACAATTACAAAAGCCATAATGTTGATGGCTATTCAGGCCATGCTTGATAAGATGTTCAGAGAAATGATCTGCAGTGATGCATTTCAATATCTTGTCCCCTACTGAGGTTGTCAAATAGGTTCATAGGTTAGTACTAGGCTAACTGCCCTTGCGAGCCATTTTAAGCTTAGCTAGTTATCCCCTGTGAGATTCAAACTCTGTACCTTGTGTTTGTAAGGCAAACACCTTAACCATTAGGCCACCCTCCCAACCCTAAACTGAATCATTTGAAAGAGAACAGTAGGGTCTACAACAGTGATCAAATCTAATGATTGTTGTAGTAGCCTTAGCTATATGGCTAGTATAGTAGAAAACAACTTGCCAGCTCCCGAAGCTTAAGGGTACCTTCCATGCACACAGACCTTTGACAACTTCAGAATAAATGTAGAGAATCAACTCTCTGGATGCCAAGGCCTACAGAGCTTTTCTGACACTAAAGAGCACTCCTCTTGTGGGCTTTTGAGGATTTATGTGTTTCTAGAATTTCATCACTGGGCAGATACATTCCCTATGATAAAGAAACCTTCTCCATCTTATTTTTGAGAGAAATAATACCTTTTTTCTCTTACATTATTTCCTTCAGTCAGTTAGTTGATTGTTATTCTACTTTGTTTTGCTTTAGTAAAAAACTTGTTTAAAGTATTGTTTTAATCAGTTTTTATGAAGGAAATTTTTATTTACTTGATTTTAGGGGCTGGGGTAGGTGCATGTTTTGCTTCTTATTGGGTTTTATGGTGAAAACACACCTTTTTTGATACTTACCTTTTTTAACCAACTGCAACTGTCAGTGGTAATCAGACCTCAGGCTTCATTCTCAGCTTTATCATGGAACAGCTTACTGGTTCTTCAGTTTTAACTCCCTCCAGCCACAAAAAAGAAGAAAATTTACATGTAGCCTTTGCCTTTCAGCAGACTATGAATTTGCCTCAGCCTCAGATTGGTGACTGTGCTGTGGCCGTTTCTGGTTCCTCTGACCACTTACCTTCTTATTTGGTTTCCACTGGTATATTCTCTTAAGCCACCATGAACTAGCAGTTAGAATTGTTCTCTGCAGCTGTTGAAGTGTCCTTAGTGTGCATCGGACAACCACTCTTGTCAATCTCAGAGGACGGAGTAGAGAATGCCTCTCTGCCTAGCTGGACTGGGATGTCTATTCCCCAAGGTTATTTTTCCTGACAGGAGTTGGTCTGTTTCTATGGATTTCCTATTAAAAAGAATCAGAAAGTTTAACATTTATCTTCCCCTGTCTCAGTTACTTTAGCCAGGGATGATTTATTGGGCTTAATTCAGAACTTGCTAAGCCTCTTTCCCCTCTCATTCTGTTTTTATTCATAAAAGTAACAGGAAGTCTTCATTTTTTGAAGTTTCCTATTGTGAAGTGCAGAGAAATGATTGTCAGGGAATACCTTCTGTTTTTTCTACTTAGGTGACTTGATTCTAATTCTGAGGAAATTATTTATTCTGAGTGATCTCTGTAAGTATTTTCTTTTTCTGAAACTATGCTTAGAACTAACCACTTGTTTCAGTGGGACTATAATAACATTTCCGTTTCTTGGAAAAAAACATCATGATTTATTACACCTGGAATTTCCTCAAGCCAGTCCTGTTCCTCCTGTTCTTCCAGCTCTGGTGTGTGTTTTTATTACAGCTTCTTACTTGCCTGACAGCCATTCTAGACACCTTGGTCATACACATTTTTATTTTCTAATCCCAGATCTGATCCTGCAGTAATTTCCTAGGTAAATGCTAATCCCTACTCCTCTGATAAGGATGGGAAAACCTTTTTTACAGTTAAAAAAGAGTATACCTCTGCTATGTGTATTTTTAGAATTCTTAACTATCACGGTCTCATGTTAAAGTTATTGCTTGCTGCATTTTCAGAATATAAGGAACATTATAGCAAATTTTCCACTGAAAGTGGTTCCTTTCAGTCTCCCACACCCCTGGAAGTGGTCCCTTCTGATCCACCTGCAATAGTGAAAGTTGTTCCTTCTGGTCCTCAAGCAACTTTGAAAGTGGTACTTTCTGGTCCCCCAACGCACCTGAAATTGTTATCTTTTACTCCCTCTGCACCCCAGAAAGTGATTCCTTCCAACTCCCACACCTCCTGAAAGTAGTTTGTTCTGCCTCCCTTCACCTCTGAAAGTGGTTTGCTCCCCCCTTCCCTGCTTTCTCCAGTACAGGGCTACTATTTAAACCTGGTCACCTGAATCACAGACAATGTTTAATCCTTGTGCCGTGGTGCTGGACTGCAACTTTTTTATTCTTTAGTTGATAGAGGGCTGTTTCAGAGAATCTTTATTTCTTATTTTTTTATGAAGGGGAACCATTTCTTTTTTGCAGTAGTAGATTTGGTTCCTCCTACATTTTAGTTAAAGGTAAACTGCACACATTTTAGTTTTCATGACACCACTTGTGTTAGGAGGGCCATCTATACAATTCTTTTCAATTTTATTCTAATTCTAAGAACAGGTTGTTCCTGAAGCTCTTTACTGCTTCAGTATTATGTTTGCAGACATGCCTCTTCATTCCAGACCCCTTGCAACCTGGAAGTATTTCCTTAGGCCTCCTGCTCCTCCTGGAAGTAATTATTTTGTCTCCTGCACCAATAGAAGTGGTCATTTCGGACCACAATGCATTCCTGGAGTGGTTCCCACAGATTTAAATGCACATCTAGTTGGTTTCTTTGGCCCTCAACACAAGCTATTAGTTCAGTTTGGCCCCTCCATGTACTCCTGGGGGTGATTTTGTCCTGACTCTCCATGTTCCTCTCCCTCCTCTCAAGACAAGTACTTGCCTCATCTTACCTACTTCCTTCCCTAGTTTATGGTGCCCCACTACTAACAAACCTCCAATCCTCCTTGAAATCCAAACTAGAAACATGCTATAACAAGATAGCTAAATTTGCAACAATTAATTGCCCCTCTACCCACCATTGTCTTGTTCTAAATAAATTAAATTGGCTTGACCTCCTCCACTACTTAACTTATCTTAAACTACCACCCATAAACTAATGAATAAACCCTAAGCCTGCCCTGCCCTAAATGCCCTATTCATCCATTATAAACCTTACAGGCCCCTAAGATCCCAAAACCAACACCTTCTACAAATTCATAAACCTAAACGTCCTGCCAGTCAGCTACTATACTCTCGGGTGATTGCTAAAATGTGAAATAGCCTACCTGCATGCATCTGCTCACATCATTGCTCTGACACTTTTAAAACTGCCTGGCATACATATCTCCTCTCCAAATGGACTTGTAACTGCTCAGTACCTCCACCACCACCTAATTCCTTGATTCATTTCATCCACCCTTACTTTCCTCCTCACATATACCTATCTAAATACTTCTTCACACTCTCTCTTACAGACTAACTTATCATTATACTCCCCTTTCTTTTTCCTTACTTAATACTACTAAGAAGCTCTACCCTACCTTACCCACTCTTTGACCCCATTACGTCTATCTTTACATAGCATTACTGTCTCCTGCCTCATCCATAGAACTACCCATCTCTTTCATGTTCTATACTTTTTCTGCACACACCTTCTCCTCTTCTACCACCTTAATTTGTTGTATGCAATGTATTGTAATGTATATAGTTAATAGGTATGCCTTATTGAATTTATTTGCTACATGCCTTCTTCTCCTGCATTTGTTAATGTAATTGCACTGTCTCTTACTCGAGGTGTGCCTCAAAGTATACTGTAATTGCACTGGCTTGTAAACTTCTTATTTTGTCATTGCTCTATATCTCCCTGTTCTACAATGTATTTTAATGCATGTCTGTTTGGACAGTATAATGTATTTTGTTTTAATCTGTTCTGAATACTATGTACATTCATATTAACTGCCATTGTAGAGCTTTTCTCCCCTGGCCTCCACTGAAAATGGGCTCTTCTTGGCCCAGTGGACTTTCCTGCTAAACAAATGCCAATAAATAAGTAAATAAACAAACAAACAAATACATGAATAAATGTACCCCTGTGGTGGTTCAGTCTGGCACCCCCATGCCCCACTCGACTGGTACTAATCTGGCCCCCAAATATCTCTGGGGTGGTACTAACCAGGCCCCCATGTACTCATGAGGGGTGGTTCATCCCAGGCCATCCACACACCTGAAGTGGATCAGTCCATGTCCCCAAACACAAGCCTAGGGTTTATTTGCCTGGGTCTCCTACGCTTCCCTATGTGTGGTTTGGTCTATACTGCCCATTCACCTCTGATTGTGATTTTGTATAGGCCCTCACTCACTCATGGTTGTGGTTTGGTCTGAACTCTCCACATACCCGTGGGTTGTGTTGTATGGCCCATTGCACACTCCTGGGGGTGGTTTGTGCCAGGCCTGTCATTCACCCTTCAGGTGGTTAGTCCAGACCCTGCAACATACACTTGGACGATTTGTTCCAAGCTGTCCAATGCAACCCTGGATTTTGTTTCTTTCCAGCCCTACATACGCCCCTTTCTTTTGATTCATTTTAGGCCCCACCATGCAACCCTGGGGGTGTGTTGCTCCTACAAGGGTCTGACAGTAGTGGCCATCAGGAGTGGTTAGAGGGTTTTGTTTTATGGCCCTAATCTCCTCAACTCCTCTTACACACACACACACACACACACACACACACACACACACATACTCTCTAAACAGAATGGCATGCACAGTACTGCCAGCACTGCTCACTTCTGACAGGGTTACACTCATGGATTTTTTGCTTCTTGTGCCATTGTGACAGGCTACAGCATTTTATTCTAGAACTGATAATAAGTTGTTTGAGTGTCTTTATTACTTCCGTTTATTTGTTTTGTTTGCAAACTTGCCTCTAAACTCCAGATTGCTGCTCCCCTTGATGTGGTTCCTCAGTCCCCCTGTATCCTTGGATTTGGCTCCTCTGGCTCCCTTCACCCCTTTAAGTGGTTCTTTCCAAACTCCCAGAATAGTTTCTTCAATTCAACATACATCCTTGGAAGTGGCCCTTCATGTACCACTGGAAGGAGCTCCTTCTGTACACTGTAAGTGATTTCTTCTGGCCCCCTTGAAAGCAGTTCCTCCTGCCCCATGGACGTGGCTCCATATGGCCCAAATGCAACCCTGGATGTGTTTTTTTTTTGCCCCCCAGATGGGGGTTCCTTTTGAGCCCCATAAACCCCTGTAAATGGTAAGCCCTTGGCCCTGCACACCTGAAAATTTATTTCTGGCCCTCTCACACATCTGGAAATTATTTCTGCCCCACTGGGCACTCCTGAAAGTGTTCTTTTCCTGCCATACACAACCTGGAAGCAGTCTCTTCTTACCATCTGCACCCCTAGAAATTGTTTCTTCCTACTATCTGTACCACACTGGAAGTTGTTTCTTCCTACCATACACACTTCCGGAAGTGGTTCTTTTCCTTGAAGGTCCACCAAGTAAGACAATCATGGGTAGTTGGCATGTTTTTTATGGCGCTAAACTTTGTATATAGACTCAAACATTGGAATAAGGGCATAAACTGGGCTAGCAGCATGTCTTAGTTCTACAATGATCATTGTTAGCTAGCAGAACTGTCCCTTCAATGGACTAAAGTAAGTGGTTCTATCACCCCATTGACAGTTATGATGGTTACATTATATGGCATGACTTTTTTTCATTTGATATTTAAAAATGTCTGCAGAGGCAATAAAATCGATATTTTACCTTCGTCTTACCTACTTCAATGAAAATGGTCCCTTTTCACCAACACACACCACTGGAAGTGATTACAACTGGCCTACACACAGCACTGGAAGTGATTCATTCTGACCCATCTGAGCCAAGGAAAGTGGTTCATTCTGGCCGTCTGCACCACAGTAAGTGGTTTCTTCTGATACTCCCCATACACCTGAATATGGTATCTCCAGTCACCCCCAATCACTTAAACATTGTACCTTGTACATCCCTCTACACACCTGAAAGTGTTTTTCCACTCCCTCTGCATCCTTGAAAATGGTTCCTTTCAGCCCCCTGTACCCACTGAAAGTGATTCCTTCCATTCATCCACACTCCTGAAGGTGGTTCCTTCCAGCCCTCCATGCACCCCTGAAAATGGTTTGCTCCTTTCTTCCCTGGTTCCTCCAGTGCAGGGGCAGCTAATTAAACCTGGCCACCTGGGTCACAGATGAGGTTTAATCTTTTTTCCCATGGTGCCACCGTGCCAGGTTGCAACATTTTTTTATTCTTGAATTGATGACTGGTTGTTTTAAAGAATCTTTGCCTCTTATACTTTTTATGAAGGGGAACCAGCTCTTCTCTCCTGCATTAGCTTTGCTTCTTCACACCTTTTAATTATAGGTAAATTTCACATCCTTTAACTATAGGTAAATTTCATGGCTGCTGCTTGTGTTAGGACACCATCTATACACATCTTTTCAACTGAATTCCTTGAAGTGTGTTTTATTGAATGCTTCATGTTCGAATTTGGTGGAATTTTAATACAAATATTTGTTTTACTTTATGTCATGGTGGTGATATCTGGATATTTTTACGTTGTTTCTGCTGCCATTAATATCACCTTTAGTGGTTACAAGGTGTTTTACTTTAAATATTTTCAATTGTGGTTGGGTAAGATGAACTTCAGATACCTTATCACTCTAATGTGAGGAGAGATGTAAAAGTTAGAGACTTATAAAATTCTGGTGTATTGTTTCCAATTTTCTTTTTGTGTGAACAGGCCAATACCTTTATTTTCTTTAACAGACAATGTCTCAATCCAAAATGTTCAACTTTTGGAACAAATACAAATTCCACAAGATGGAAATGGAGCTGCCTTGACAGAGGTTCAGTATAAAGCCAAAGATAATGGTGGGACAAAGGCCCCAAAACAGGGACACATTTTAATATTGCTCTCATAAACTTGAAAAGTTGCTAGAATAGAAGGTGTTGTCATTATTTAGTGACGTCACTTCTCAATGATTAGCCAGAAAACCACAAATTATATGAAAAACAGATGATAAATATGTGGCAAAAATCTGGACAGTCTGCAAAAATCTGGGCAGTTGAGAGGTATGTGAGGTTATGTAGAAGACTGAGTGCCATTTGTTTGCCACTTATCTACTCCCACCAAACAAGCAAGCAGTAATGCAGGGTGGGAATTACTGGGGAAATAACAAACCAAACAGGGAGGTTGTGTGGCCTGACATTGCACTGAAGAGACTCTCCACCCCTGGAAAGACCATTATTTCTCCTATAATGCCCATCCTGGATGGCATTTTCATACTTATGAAATTAACTATCTGTTAAATTTGTTTGTATTTGTTTTCTTATTAGTAAATATATATTTTTATATTATTGATGTAAAATAGTTACACTGCCTAAGGTTTTATATTTGCAGTTGGATTATGTCCTTGTTGTTGGGAAATGTATTTTACATTTAAAAAAAAAATATATATATATATATATATATATATATATATATATATATATATATATATATATATATACTGTGACAATGTGAGGTATTGCCAGCTATGCTAGGAGAAGTAAGGCAGTGGATGTGTAACATATGCCTGTATAGCTAGCTGGAGCTTTGTAAAGAATTATATGTCATTTGTTTATCAAACTGATTTGTACAGATGTATATATGCTTGTGTTGAGAAATGTTTTTGAAAAGCTGCCTGTATTAAAAATGTACCATCAGTGTGTGTCCTGCTGGACAGAAAAAGAAATGGACTTGTATGTCAGACTGTATTATAGCTATTGAAATGAATATTGTAACAGAGGATACTGGAAGAGAAAAGGTTAATCTCAGTCCAGCTAACTTTGAAAAATAGTGTGAAATTAAATTACTTAATTTAGACCATAAAGATTGTATCTTACAGTTCCAATTGCAGCCAAATGCATAACATCTCTGGGAAGTTAGCATAATGGTTAAGATGTTTACCTTACAGACACAAGGTACATGGCTCGATTCTTACAGGGAGTAACTGACTAGGCTTAAAATGGCCCACAAGGGCAGTTAGCTTAGTACTAATCTATGAACCTATGAACAAGTACTAGGAAGCCTTCTGTATTATCTTTAACTGAACTAATTGCTACTCTGGAAGGATATAAGTTTGAAATTGTTTTATGACTTCCAGAAGCTTCAACAGATCTTAGCAAAGCTCTGTGTGTGTGTATTATTGACACATATGTGTGAGATTCTGGGTCACTTGCTAGGAAAGGGGGTAGTATGGGAATCAGAAGCCAGATGACCAGATGTATGTGATGTCATTCTGTAACCCAGGGCAAAAATTATGTATTAATACTATATGAAACTGAAGTGTCAGAACAGTCTGTTTTTGTAACCTGACAAAGAAGGATCTCTCACCCACTTCATTTTGTCATGCTTTAGTAAGTGAACCAGGGAAAAGCAATTCTTTAGCTCAGTCAGGAAAATATAGTAAGATTAGTTAAGTGCTGTTTTTCTGTATCTGTGTGAATCTATTAATCAATGTTATTTTTAATATTTCCTTTAATTGGAATTCTGGTGTTTAGTGTAAATGGATATTTAGTATTTTCATGTTCTTTTATTATTTACTATTAAATATATTTAAAGTTTTCATTGTGGCTGGTCCTTTAGAGAATATTTTAACCTTTGAGAGTACTTATATCTATTTGGTGACTCTGTGGCCACTCCTGAAAGCCTTGCTGCATTGGACAAACACTATAATTGGTATCAACATTAATTTCACTCAATATAATTTGGAGCCCTTGTAAGAGCCTTAGAGTAGCGGGCTTTGTGTTGTCTGGTGGCAGTAACTACCTCATAGTCTGGGCAGAAGGGGGCATAGCTAATAAATCTGTGCCAGCCTTTCCCAGGTGTGTGTGTGTGTGTGTGTATTTCTTTCTGACAAAGTTCTGTAGATTTCAAGAATATTTATTTATACATTTGAATCCATCCCCTTCACAGTAAATTCTTATGATCCTGTCTCTTCTGCATCCTGCTTTGTGTTTTGGGCTTTCCACTGCTTCAAGAGTGTTAATAAAGTTGTATAGCTATTGTTGCATCATTCTGCATGCTGCAAGGTGTCTGCATTTGCCCTTAGTCAGTTTTCTGATTCAAGCTACTTCTCTTCATTGTGCATTGTGCTATAAAAAAATGTAAATATAAAATCCAAATAATCATTGTAGAAGTAAGCAGTATGCACATTACTGTTTATGGTAAATGGGGTGAAATAGCCAGGAAATGGGACATTGGAATAGCTGCAGGGGGACTCTGCTGCCATATTTTGGTTGCCTCTTCTTCAGTTTGCGTTTGAAAGCTGGTATCCCACAATTCCATTGGAGTGGGCGGGGTTACGTAATTATGTATGCATTTTTATGCTAATCAGTGTGCAGATTTGTACTTATTTTTCATGGGTCTTGTCCAGATTTTTGATGTTTCCAAGTTGAGAGGTATGCACCCAAATGACATTATTTCTTGCAGGAGGGCAAGCTTCCCTGCATGTCCCATACCCCCTGCAAATTATATATGCTAACTCCAAGATTGCACAATCCCTGGGGAAAAGAAATATTCCCCTACCTGTTGATTGCCAATCTCACAGGACTAAATGTGATTGATTAAACAGATATCAACAAACAAGCATTTAGACCAAATGCAGGAGCCCCCCCCCCACATATATGCATACACACACACACACACACACACACACACACACACACACACACACACACACACACACACACATATATATATATATATATATATATCTTCTCCATATGATCGACAGCTCATATGATCGACAACCATTTGAATGACACCAAAACACCTAAAGCTCATATGATCGAAACTCATAACATTGACACATGACATCCAAAGCATTATGCCCTTTCCCCACTGTAGCGCGACCCTGGAGTAGGAATAAATAGTTGGGGGGAGTGTGGGTGGCATATAAATATAGTCATTTCTGTTATAATTATCCATGTGTATGTTTAAAATTTATGACATATGTGGGGGTCCCCCCACACACCCCAATGAGGGGGGCTGTGTCCCCCCACACCCCCTATTTATTCCTACTCCTGGATCGCGCTACAGTGGGGAAAGGGCATAATGCTTTGGATTTCATGTGTCAATGTTATGAGTTTTGATCATATGAGCTTTAGGTGTTTTGAGCTTTCGGTGTTTTGGTGTCAGTCAAATGGTTGTCGATCATATGAGCTTTCGATCATATGAAGTAGATCCATATATATATATATATATATATATATACATATATATATATATATATATATATATATATATATATATATATATATATATATATACATAATCAATGACAGAAAAGCAATGTTATCGAAGTCTGTTTCTTTGAACAAACCTGTTCAAAAAAACAGACTTCCCAAAAAATAAATAAACTAAAACAGGGGGACAAGTAGACCTCTTCTTCACTTTAATATACCAACTCTGAGACTGAACAATACTGGGGAAAGGGGAAAATATTCCCCTATCTCTGGTATTTAGCGATCTCGTATAAATACTATTTTCCCACTTAATCTGTTCAAAATGTAGTCTGTTTGAAGACTTCACACTTCATGGAATGCATTTGATGAAATGTCTGTTGACCATGTAGTAGGTATCTATCTATATATATATATATATATATATATATATATATATATATATATATATATCTATATATATATATATATATATATATATATATATATATATATATATATATATACGTAAGTATAAACATATTTGCCCTAAAAAGCTTATAAACCCACATACTGGTTAAAAAAAAAAACTTTATTTTTTTAAGTTTTTGACTATATACCTCAATGTTTTTACTATGTACCTCAATGACTGTCTACTATACTGTCTAACTAAAACTAACTTCTAACCTATTATGTATTAAAATCAATTGTATGTTCTATATTTTGTTATCTCATGTACTGCATTCTATTGTACTGTGGGGCTTTTCTCCCCGGGCCTCCTCTGAAAATGGACCTGTGTCCAGTTGGACTTTCCCGGTAAACAAATGTAAATAAAATAAATAAATAAATAAATAATGTTGAGTTTGATTGATCATTGTACCTGCCCAACCACTTGTCACAGCTGAAATGACCACATCACTTTCTCACTAAAAAATCAGGGGTCTAAAATGTGAAAACTATGCAGACCATGTTAAAGCCTTGTCCCACTTCCCAGTATTATACAGAATACTGAGAGGCGACCTCTGCCATGGTCTGCTCGTAGAGCTTCAGCAGACCTTGTTCTATCAGATCTATCACTTTTGCAAGTCCAATGGTGTTTTAAACACCTGCTAAAGGGATCTCAAACTTTTCTGCAAAATAAACAGATCATGTTGGAGGGATAGGTTTATATCACTCTGAATATCGCTTCTGTGGAACCATCTTCCACTCCATATAAAGCAAAGCTCTTCCCTTGCTCACTTCAAATGTTATTTGGCCAAATAGATGGGTAACTACAATTTCAGTCCCAGTTTTGCACCTCTGCCCCTCATGGATAGGGGATGAGGGAATACACAAATGTCCCAACATATCCTTGTTTGGCCTATCTCTTAGTGATTTGTTTGCAAAGTATTAGGGCTAAAAACTACCATGGGAATGTAAGGCTAAGCTTCTTTAGATCCTCATAGATCAATTGCCTAGTAAGTCCAAATAAACCCATGAACCTAGCTATGATCAAATTAATTAATATATACATACAGTGCAAAGCAATAAATCCCCCCACCCCACCAGCGCATACCTCTCAGCTGTCTCTAATTTTGCAGAACGTCCCTGATTTAGGTTCTTGTGTTTTGCTCTATCCCTTGTAAGACATTTTATTTGCTAGTAAATCTGTGAGGACTACTGATCATCAATAAGTCAAAGCCATTATAGTTTTAAACTTCTTATTGTTGAGGAAAAAAGCATGTTGATACAAAACACGTTGCTCTATTAATTTTTTAATTGAATTAGGGTAATATTTAAAAATTGCATTTGATTTTGGGTTCTTTGTCGCACCAATACTGTTGGCTTTATCCATAATTCCTGAGCAAAGAAGTCGAGAAGTACATACTCTCACTGTCTCTCTTGTACACACACACACACACACACACACACACACACACACACACACACACACACACACACACACACACGCACACAAGTGCCTTTCATGGTGCATGCAGCTTTCTGGTAAAAATGAAGGCTGGGTAATTTTTATGGGAAGTACCCAGAGATCTAAGAATCATATGTGTATTTCCGTGCTACATGCACTATTTTTTGTATCACAGTAAAGATGTGGGGATGGCTGGAAAAGAGAATTTGTACAGGCATTCTGACACCATAATCTTGTAATCATGGCTCATGCTACTACTGGGGAACATTAGTGCAAATTTTAAGTATAGTTTCTGGTGTGGGCGTGACTTTACTGTGGAATGGAGAGGATAATCCTTAAAGGAAATTTTGTACTGTAAGTATAGTAGAGTTAGCTGGTGAGTCATAAAAATGGGAAGGGAACAGACTAGATAACCTCTGTTATTGAATAGAATGAAACAGTTATATAAAAAAAAAATCTGTTTTGCTTCTAGAAAAGAGAAATTGCAAGTTTTAAAAGTCCCTGCTTTTGAGCCAACATATGAATTTATTATTTTAGCACCTTTTTTTGTAAGATGGAACTCACGACTTTTATGTTTTTTGGCAATAAGCACTGAACTTTTGGTGCTATTTAGCTGTTTGTTTTAGCAGTCTAGTAATTCTGTCACAGGAAAAGATGCAGGAAATTGCAAATGTATTTTTCAAATAGTTGACAAAGATGGCTGTCTTCCATAGCAAACACACTTAATCGTATTCATACACAAGAGTTGAATGAGTACTCCTGAATGGCCCTTGTGATAGTCTTTGCCTGTCTGTGTACTTAAACTGAAGAAATATATGGCAATTAACATCCAGTTGCTGGATAGCTCTTATTGTACTCAGTCCAAAAGGACACTCACACGCACCTGTGCTTGTGCAGATGTTGATGTTTGCAGACTTTATTGTTCCTACTGATTACAGAATGCTGAGGATAACCACTTCAGCAGCACAGGGCAAAAGTTTACTAGACTAAAAGTCTTAGGATCTCAGACACACCTGTTGCTCTCCTACAGAAACACGCCTTGTATGTTAATGGGGAGCAGTTCGCTCCAGAAAAGCTGAGCAGCAGGGCACGAAGTATGACATCATGTTTGGCCAGTAAGAGAACTTTGTTTCTGAATATTCTAAGTACGCTTTTTCAAAGCAGTCATGCACAGATTTTCTTTTCTGCTGTGCTACAAGTCTAAAATATTAGCTTTAACATGCTGAGATTTCTTTACTGTCTAATGAAAATATTTATTTCAAATTCAAGCTTTTTATTTATTTTATTCATTCATGATAATAATGCTGAACATCATTTAACTGAAGTGCTGGTACTCCATACTGTAAGATAAAGCTCATTCTCAAGCCTTTTCTCTTTCATGGTTTTGGAGATTTGCTGTTGAAGCACCCAAACTGTGTATCTGTAGTAGTTATCACTGTTGTGATATGTTTGCAGGTACATTTGTTTTGTCCTTGCAAATATACATGTTACATTTCACTGGGTGAAGGAAATGCAAAGTCAGAGCCAGAACTAAGTAGTTCATAACATGCCCCCCCCCCCCCAAAAAAAAATGTAAATGAACAGATCAGGCATATTCATAAGCAATGTGTGAAGCGCTAAACTGGCTCACATACTTTGAAAAAGTTCCTGATTCATTGACTCACAGCTACCATTAAGTGTCACTGTATGCTTCTAGTCAGTGAGGCTGGTAATACTGCATGTAAATGTGGTAGTCCATGGGGGTGGGGGCTTTGTAAATGCACTTCCCAGTGCACTGTTTTTTTTTTTTAAATTTTCCACAGAGTAACATTTTTTTTCTCAACTTAAAAGACAGTATCAGCACTGAAAATATAGGCCATACTTGAAAAGATTTTTTTATTTCTTTGTTTGCTAACTGAATGGTGAACTAGTGGTCCTTCTAGGATCCCATGACTTGGGTCACATAATGAAAGATAAATGCAATATGTGTACGGCCAGTTTTAGTGTAGCCAGTCAACTAGCATTGTAAACAGAAAACAGTAAGGAAATGCTCAGGTATGTGAGTTATATGTCCATTATGATGCTATTTTCCATACAGGAGCTTGGTGATCTGTAACATTGGATGCACACTGCGATTGAAGCTTGTCTCTTTTCAGTGAGATTGCCATGGTGGCTGGGAGCTATGGGAAAGAACTGCAGCTGTTAACTGCTAAAGGGGTGAACAGAGGCAGTCTTTTGATTCCCACATCCCCAAATTTGTGAGGATAAATGCACAGGATATCATTTGAGAGGAAAGGTGGGCCAGTGATTCAGAGACAAAGGCATGCAAGGGAAGACAGCAATAGCAAACTGTACCAGGGAGAGTTAAAGTAAGAAGGGGAAAGGTGAATAAATGAAAATACGTGGTAAGAGAGTCATTGGATAGGTTTTTATTTTCTTGCTTAAAATATTTGTTTCCAGCTCATACTGAGTGCGTGATTAAGCCTTACCAATGTCCTTGTGTGTCTCATCACATCACTTAAATGATTTGCTTATAGTCAGGGATGAGTATTAAGGAAAACTCTGAAATACAGGATGCACAGAAAGCAAGTTTGTAGTTAATTGAATGATATGCTTCAGGGTAGGAATGGCTAATGGACATTAAGGAGATGTTACATGGTGGCTCAGTGGTAAGAGCTTTGCCTTATAGTTCTAGGGGCCTGGGTTCAATCTTGACAGGTTGGTATAGCTAGAGCAGCAGAAAGCAGTCTGGCATGACTGAAGAGTGAGGGCCTCAGAATATAGAGTCATCCATGAATCTATTATGTTGGAAGCAAGTGTGAATGTAAAGAAAGTATAACCAGGACTGAATAATATGAAAATGGGTACTACCTAAATACATAAAATGATGACTTCAGTGAATAAATAAATTAATTAAAGGAATGAACTCTTGTCTTTTTTGTTGGATTGGCTAACTCTTTATTTCATGAATGTTCTCCGTGTTGCTTACTCTGCAAAAAGGCCA
Organism: Protopterus annectens; assembly: GCF_019279795.1. NCBI lineage: Eukaryota > Metazoa > Chordata > Ceratodontiformes > Protopteridae > Protopterus > Protopterus annectens. The sequence goes on along the minus strand of NC_056748.1, from coordinate 20,768,886 downwards.
CTTAGTAATCTCCACAGTACCATGATGGCTTACACCCACAATGCCTTGACATTTCTGCACTGTTAGTTTCACTGTGGTCCAGGGCACATGAGATGTGCTGCTGTTTCTTTTATGACTAGCAGCAGACTCATGATGTTGTCACATGAGGGATCTTGCCTACATAATCCAGTGACATGGGAAGCTTGCCTGCTATGTATTGATGAACCGTGACATGTGACCCATTCTGCAGTACACTGCATTAGAAAGACTCCTGCTCACTGTGTGCTACCCATGCACCTAAAGCAGGCTGGGGCCTTGCATAGCATGAAACATGATATTAGACATTAATCACACAAACAAAGCTGGGCAGGTTCAGACAGCTCCATTAATTAAGTTATTCGCTGCACATAGGTAGAGGATGCATCGAAGGTGCTGTGTACATGGTTGCTGGTGATAGATCATTGCTCTCCTAGCAAAGGAATATTTAAATGTGTGACCATCTTCATGTAAGATAGTAGTTCAGTGTTTTAGCTGCCCACCTACAGGCATACATTTGGAGGGAATTTGGTATTTCTGAGGCAAGAGTCACTAGCCAAAGAACAGGTGTGTCACAAAGAATACAGGAAAAGGTCATTTTCCAGAAAATGATACAGGCATATTCTAACTGCTTTTCAAAACGTATGAAGAACCACAGCAACCATAAAGCACTGCAGACCATCAATGATGATGATGATGATGATGTAGAGAAATTCCAGTGCTGCAAGTGATCAATGACCTTTGTGTTGATTTTGTACCCTGATGGATTCCCTTTTATCTTTATTTCATCAAGACTCCCAGACAGAGATATTATATTATGGCATATTCAGTTTTTCTTCCATCTGTGTTTTTTAATTCCATCCCTGAAGGTAAACGATGGACCCTCAGTCTCACATAGAAAATCTTCATCTACCAGACTCAACTGCAACACTCACATCATGGTGACACTCCCTGAGGAATAAGAATGAGGCTGTCCTATCAGCTTACACACACACACACACACACACACACACACACACACACACACACACACACACACACACACACACACACACACATGCAGGCCTGCTCATCCACACAAAATTCATAGTGAGATGGAGAACTTTTGCCCTCCCAGCTTGTTTTCACACACCCGCCCACCTACATATATGCACATAGATGAAGAGATGAAGACCCTTCCAAATTGGATTACTGGTAGTGTGAATTCAGTTTTCTCTCTGGCCAACTCTCATAACTCCTGACTTGTTCCTGAACTGGCATTACCAGATCTGTAGATGTAAGAATAAATGCCTTACTACTTTTTTAACCTCTGTCTACATTTGAAAAAAATGTTTTTTTTTTTTTAATCTATCCCATTTTTCCTGCATGGTTGTACTAGGAGTGTTATGCATTAATGCTTGTTACAAAAGCAGGTGACATCTTTAGTGTTTGTTCCTACAATGAGATGAATTTGGAGGTCTACAGAGGTTGAACCACTGCAAACTCAAAAATGGCTCTTTACTAGTTTGTCTTGTAAGTTTCATTGGTGTCAGGCCATAAAAATTGACACAGCTTTCATGTCTGCAGATTAAATTTGATTATGGAGGGAAGCTAGAGAGTGCAACATGTTTCAGAAAAGGGAAGAGGTGCAGCTTAAGGGCTGGTGACCAGGCAAGGAGTGAAAATGACCATAATAATATCACTGTGTGTACTCTCACTTGTGTGTATATGTATATAAATGTGTGTGTGTGTGTGTGTGTGTGTGTGTGTGTGTGTATATATATATATATATATATATATATATATATATATATATATATATATATATATATACATACACATGTGTGTGTGTATGGTTTCACTTCATAATCTCGATTTACTGAAATCCCGAATTTCAGTAACCTGAGACTATAAAGTCGAACCATTCACAATACCGCAACCTACAATCCCGAATCACACAATCACAAACATACATACACCAGACACCACATAACACACACACCATTCCACCCACAGCACACAAACCACACAACCCTACACTACATATAAGCAGGGGGCAAGCCCCCCTGCGCCCACCACACCCCCTCTACTTATATATACCAACTCCGAGATTGCACATAACATAAAAAAAAAAAAAACTCACACCACGGCATCCTCCACTCGCTCGCACACAAATACACATCACACACACCACAAACCCCAACAAATCCAACACTCACACTCACACCTACACCTCCCTACCCTTATCCACACATACAACACACAAATACACACACACAAACACTCACTGACCTGCAGTTTCAGGCACCATAACACTACACGTAGCGTACCGGAAATGCATAAGTGCAGATTCGAGATATTCAAATTCGCTCTTATGCACTTTCGGCATTCTGGTTTTCGGCTTCATGATCTCGGGTTACTGAAAATCAGGATTTCAGTAATTCGAGATTATGAAGTGTAACCGTGTGTGTGTGTGTGTGTGTGTGTGTGTGTGTGTGTGTGGATGTGTGTGTGTGTGTGTGTGTGTGTGTGTGTGTGTGTGTGTGTGTGTGTGTGTGTGTGTGTGTGTGTGTGTGTGTATATATACACACACACACACACACACATATATATATATATATATATGTGTGTGTGTGTGTGTGTGTGTGTGTGTGTCTGTCTGTCTGTCTGTGTGCGTTTATGTCTGCATGTGTAAGGATCATCATTTTTGAGTCTTTTGGCAAAAACAGAAGAAAAAAAAAACAGTACATGTGTTAGAGTTTTAGATCTGAAGGGAATTATTTAGATTTTTTTCATTGTGACTTACTTTGCATTATTTTGTTGCAGTAATTTAAAAGGTGTATAATATGGCACAGTTAATATGGTTGATATAATATTTTGTTCTGACTCAGTATTTTTGAATGTCAAATATATTTTAGCACAATATTTTGACACATTCAGTTTATTTTGATGGTGTTAGTTACCTGACTCCACCCACTCAGTTTAATTACCTGACTTGGATTGGCAGTTCCACCACTGGATCACATATGAGTTCAGGTTCAGCTTCCCAGAGACCCACATTGTATTGCTTGCCAAGGGAATAAACCCATCAGATAAAATGGAGACTTGCCATAATCTGGTAAGTGAAAATACAAAGCTTGTTACTGCTGCATTACTGCAATCATCTACCCAAAGGCATCTGTTAGTGTCAACTTATGTGACAGTTCTGTGAACTCTTTCGGCCTTTGGTCCAATGCCATAAATGCTCTAAATGGCCTCTAGGCATTTGGGTTTTGTTCCTTTGGAATCAATTCCATGAATAATCTTGTGATTGATGTCAAACAAATGTGTGTAGTTTCCAGCCTGTTTTACTTCCGTTACTTATGAAGGGGAATCTGAGCTTTCCTACAATCTTCAGATTCCTTACCCTCCTTCTGTGATTTGTTACACATGCTAGTAAAGGATGTAAATCATTCTTTACTGAGCTTTCTAACAAGTAAAAGTCAGATACCAACAGACTCCGAAACTGTGCCTACCTTATTCTTAGGTGTTCTTTTAAACCTTTCTTCTGTGAATGTTTCCACTTTCCTTTTTGTGAGTACTAACAGAAGCATCATTGCCTGTGTTCTTGCTTTTGAAACATTTTTGTCTTTGAAAGACAACCTCCATTATTAGTACCTTTCATTCAGTTACTTGTGTAGGACCCTGGGCAAATGCTGTAATGCCATGTATCAGAAGCCTTGGTCAATATTTTCTCTCTGAGAATGCAGATATGTGCTATTTCATTTACTTCTGAAGTGAATAACCATATTTTAATTATTTTTGTATATTTTAGTGGGACACAGTTTTATGGAAAACCACAAATGTCACACTAAGTACACTGTTAACATATACGTTAATATTTCAAATAGCACTACAAAGGGACTTGGGTTTACGTGTGCATGTGTTTGTGCATGTGTAGGTTTGTGTCTTTGTGCAAGTGTGAGAGCATGCAGGTCTATGTACACACATGCATTTGTCATGCTGGGAGTGAGACTCATAATAATACATTTTAGCTTGATTTATTTCTACTAGACTAGGTCCCTGTTTACCCTCATCTAGTGCTATAAATAAAACTTGCAAAACTGTTATCTGTGTCATTTTAAGTGTAACATTACGCATAGTGATCTATTTGGTTATTTTGGCTATCTATGAGCAAGGGCGCCCGCAGGCAGGTGCAAGGGGGTGCACTTGCACCCCCCTGGAATCGGCTGACTAGATAATTTCAAAAAAGTTTTTTTTTTATTTTTTTTTTTATGTGCGTTCCTCTTTAAGAAGTCTGTGCTAACAGTCCAGTCGCGGGCGTGCTGACATCATCGCTCTCGCTTAGAAGTTTGTGAGAGGGAACTCAGACTGATGATTCGAGCGGGAACAGAAGATGGGGGAATAGCAAGCCGGATCGGAAGATGGGACCTGGAATAGCAAGTAGATTCGGAAGATGGGACCTGGAACGGGAGTAGACGGACGATGGGACACTTTCAGGTGTGTGTGTGTGTGTGTGTGTGTGTGTGTGTGTGTGTGTGTGTGTGTGTGTGTGTGTGTGTGTGTGTGGAACTGTCTTCGTACTCCGCAGCTGTCGTTTAGAATTGTTTCAGGTTTTGGGTTATTAACATTTCGGGGGAAGGGCTTGTGAAGATTAAAACCATATAATTTATGCTGAGCTGCCACGACTGCTTTGTTGTCACGCCGAAAATGAAACAGATACTGAATGGTACTTCAGGCGAACAACATTATTTTCATTAAAGCTCAGGTAAGCCACACTGATTAACTGCCCGTTGTTTTGAACGACGGCATTCCACAAACGTGACTCCTCATAAGTCTGAAAACGTACATTATTTTGTAGAGAAAGAACTTCAAACTTTGTTATTCACGTTTTGGAATTTATCAAAGGAATGGTAAAGCAAATAGTGCAGGTACACCATTTTGCAAAGGTAAAACATTTACAGTTTGAAATAAGTTGCACGGTGTTCTATTCCGATTCAGTATCCAAAATTTCAAAGATGGCCATTTGCTGTTGTACTTGTAGCCAGAGATGGTTATGAACTTGAAACCCGAAAGTTGCATAGCTGTGGGGACTCGATTACTATACATCTTCTGAGATGTGGAGATTTTACAACCACGACAAATGTTATCAGTGTTTTATTCACCACTTCTACATATAACAAAACACCTACAGGTGCAATCCAGTTTTTACAAACAAATCATAATTAGCCGTCTGAAATGTAAATAGAGTACCCTCATTGTAATAGTCAGGGGGCAAAAGTACATGGAACACAGATGTGTGTGTGTGTGTGTGTGTGTAAAATGCCCCAGGTGTACATGGTGGTGGGTAGAGAATAAGGGTTGAACCCTGTACCTTGGGCCCAAGTGGCAAGAGCCTGAATTCCCTACCCACCACCATTTGTAAAAATGTTGCAGGATTTTCACTCATACTTTTTCTGTTCCTCATAAAATCTGTGGTTTCTGCATTTGTGTCCTTGTTGCCTGACAGCTACATGTTCTCTGGTTTTATTCTTGGCTGTCTGGAGTGTTTCTCCCTGGGCCTCTGCTAAAAAATTAGCTTTTTTTTCAAAGTCAGACTTTCCTGGTTAACAAATGTTAAAAAAATGGAGACATTTCAATATCAGACTTCATATTCTTCAGAAAGTGCATGGTAACAAAAGACAAAAGCTTTTATTCTAGCAATTTTCTAAGTGTACAAGATGGATATTTGAAATGTATTCCTGTGTTTGGGACTGTATTCCCCTCATTATTGGCTTCATCCAGGTTTTGTGCTAGGGTTGAGAGTTATGGTAAGAACTGAATTCACTGAGTATGTTTGGGGGCTGTATTCACCCAGTATTGGCTTTGTTCAGGTAGTGTTTGGGACTGTATTCCCCCCCATTATTGGCTTCATCCAGGTTTTGTGCTAGGGTTGAGAGTTATGGTAAGAACTGAATTCACTGAGTATGTTTGGGGGCTGTATTCACCCAGTATTGGCTTTGTTCAGGTAGTGTTTGGGACTGTATTCCCCCCCATTATTGGCTTGATCCAGGTTTTGTGCTAGGGTTGAGAGTTATTGTAAGAACTGAATTCACTGAATATGTTTGTGGGCTGTATTCACCCAGTATTGGCTTTGTTCAGGTATTTATTGGCTTCATCCAGGTTTTTTGCTAATGTTGAGAGCTATGGTAAGAACTGATTTCACTGAATATGTTTGGGGGCTATATTCTCTCATTACTGGCTTTGTCCGGGTGTTATTTGCTAAGAGGTTGAGAGCTATGGTGAGAACTGAATTCACTGAATGTTTGGTGGTTGTAGTCACCCATTATTGGCTTTTTTCAGGTCTTTTGTGCCAAGAGGTTGACAGCTGTGCTATGGTGAGAATTGAATTCACTAAATGGTAAAGTTTCAGTCTTCCTCTTTCACAAAACAGCTGATTTGGCATAGTGGTATGTTGCTTTGACTGTTTTGCACGGGGTCCCCTGGGTTCAAGATGTGGCAGTGAAATGTATGGTGGTAACGTAGCATTTTATTCTAGCAACTTTCAAACATTATGCAAGCAATGTTTAAAATGTGTCCCTGGATTTTGGCCTTTTGTCCCCCCCCCAATAAATTTCGGCTTTTTCCAGATTTCTTGTGCTGCAAAGTTCAGAGATACAGCTGAGTGTCGAGTAGATTTTACAAGGAGCTGAGAGCTGCAGGGGAGCAAAAGTTTAGTGCTGCTTATGTTTAGTCTGCTTGCATTGTTAATAGCACAACAGATAGTATACTTGCTTTAGATGCTGAAGGCTGTGGGTTCTACTCCCACAGTAGGTAAATGCATTGCTGATGCTGTATTGTATTGTAAAGGGGGTGGATGCTGCAGTCCTTTTGGCAAAGATGCCTAGTAACTATGAACCTGTTAACAGTTTGCTATCCATTCTCTATTGCGGTATTACTAGCTTTTAATTTTTTTATTGCATGCAACAAAGGCAATTTATTCTTCAAGGGTAACAGGCAGTTTATTTGTAGATTAAACAATGACATATAAAGTGTTTGCTAGCAGCAACCTCTTTATTAGTTACAAATTTCTTCAATGTGGATTTTACTACAGAGATTGTGTATATTTTTACTGATACTGGTGGACTTGAGTAGACTTTTATGATGGAAATGTTCTGAATTGGGCAGTTTTGTCATTGGTGGATGCTTTTGTTTCATTGTTTACTGGAAAAATTTTCAAAACAATAAATTTTAAAATGCCCTTTAACAACTGTACTGTATTGTACAAGGAATATAATGTAATACAGTCAGGAAGGTGTATCAAACAGCATGTGTATGTTATGTTCGAGGGGCCTATGATTTTGAAGACAGCCCAGAGTTAATATTTGCCATTGGTAAAATGTATTTTCTCTGAAAGTGGGTTTCAGTGCTGTTTCAATGCATGAGTTTCAAGGGCAGAGAAGTTTTAATGTTAGTCTATTTTCATTGTGAGACTGCATTGCTTTAATAGATATGTATTAGGGTTTGTGCTGTAAAATGCAAAGTAAAACTTTCAAATGAAATCCTAAATCATCGCAGAACTAAAGCAGTATGCACATTAGTGTTTATGGTAAATGGGGCAAAATAACCAAGGAATGGGACATTGGAATGGCTGCAGGGGGGGGGCTCCATTTGACCATGATTTTGTGAGGGGAGATAGCAAACTTACAGCCCCGGTTGAACTATACCTCTCAGTTGTCCATATCTTTGCAGAATGAATAGATATTTGCTGCTTATTTTTGGTTTGTTCCTCATAAAATTTGTGGTTTTCTAGCAAATCATTTAGGAATGAAGCCATTAAATGACAGACATTGAGTTTCAGATGTCATAACCTTCAGAAAAATGCATGCTAATGCAAGACTGTCTTTAAGTTTATACAAGAGCAATTTTTAGTAGTGTTTGTATGTTCCCCAATATATTTGGCCTTGTTCAGATTTCCTGCATTAAGAGGTTGAGAGGTACGTGCAAATCACTTTGTAGATTAGGAATATCCAAACATCTCAATTGTCCCCAATTCTGGCTCAAAATGTTGCTCTTCCCTAATAATCCCTCCTCCAAAATGGCAATTTTGGAAGAAAATGTGGAGGGCTTACAATTATAACTGTAATGATCAGTTATAGATTACCTTTATTTCAGAAATGCATGTGGATGCTCTTATTTTGTTAGCTGCTTCAAGTTAACTGTTAATATTAAAAAGGTGTCCCTTTTTGACAGGTATTTTTTCATCACATTTTGGTCTGTTTTTCATAAAATTGTGGTTTTCTGGCAAATTAGTGGCAAGTCATTAAAGATTGAAGTTAGAAAATAATGGCAGACATTTGAGTTTCAGATTTTATACCCTTCAGAAAATTTGTACTAATGCAAGATCTACCTGTTCTATTTAAGTTAATAAGAGCAATATTTAAAAATTGACCTTATTTTTGGGCCTGTGTCCCACTTCTATGTATGGCTTTGTCCAGATTTCTTGCTCTGAAGTTGAGAGGTAGGAGTGTCAGAGCCATCACTGTCAGCCAGAGACATTTCAAATTATGACATACTTATTGCACCCCAGCCCCCATTGTAATGGCTCGGAATGTGTCCAAGGAAGGCAAGGAGCAGTTATGCAGTGTAAGTGTGCAGGGTATTCCCCCATCCAAGGTAGATCACAAATACGACTGTGACTTTTCATCTGTCCTTGATTTTGCAAAATGTTCTGGTTTTCTATCAGATTTTTATACTGTTGATTTATGCTTCTTATTATTCAGGAACTGCATGCTGTCACAGTGCCCTGTTCTGTTTAAGTAGCCATGGTTTAATGAACATCAGGTAAGCGTGTCGGAGATTGTAAGATGCAAGTAAGCTTTAGTAAACTTGTCAGACATTGTAAGATGCAAGTAAGCTTTAGTAAGCATATTGTTAAAGTATTACCAGCATTGAAAGCCTTTTCGTTGTTGCCATGCAGAGAATATTTACATAGCTAGATAATGTATAAGCCTTGGGTATTGAAATGCATATGACAGTATTTGTAATAAAAGGACAGGATTACGGTATTTTCAGAAGCTCATTACATTTTATTGGAGACCAGTGTCTTATAGCAGTGTCTGTGTGTTAGTACACTTGTAGTTGGGTCAGGGTGGCTTTAATGGTATATGGTAAATAAGCATTGCTACCTTACTTAAAAGCCAAGCCCTGCAACAACTAGCTCCACACTGAAGTCAAAACACAATAGCTCTGGTGGGTAAATGTACTCTGTAGTAATCAAAAAAAGGCAAATGTTTGAAACAACTACAGCTTATGTGCAAACACAATAGGTAGTGATGAAACAATGCTCTGCTAAAAATGCTTTAATGCTCCACATTACTGAGCTGCAATCAATAGCTACCAGGATTTCACCCACTTCAGATCAAGCACGGTGCCGTTCAGTGCAACCTTCCCAGAACTAATTCAAGTCTGACCAGAATTATTTGGTGTGTGTGTATAAGAGGGAGGTAGCATACCCCTCAGCTGTCCAGATTTTTGCCCCATATTCCTCTTAAAAAGGATTGAAGTTGCTAAATAATGAGACATTTCAGTTTTAGATGTCATGTCATTTAGAAAAATGCATACTAACACAAATCCTGTTACTCTTGCAATTTTCTAAGTTTCTGAGAGCCATATTTATAATCTGTCCCTATTTATTTTAGGCTTTGTCCAGATTTCTTGCACTAAGGTTGAGGCCTTGAGGGGTGTGGTATGTTTGTGAGAGAGAAAGTGAAATGCCCAAGTTAGAGTTAACAGGTGGAATTTTCAAGTGCATTTTCAAGGAACTGTGAGTTTTAAGGGAAGCTAAGTTCACTGCTGCTCATGCCAAGTCTATTTACAATGTGCAACTGTTTTGTTTAGCAAATGATATCTCTATTGTGGTATAAAGTTTTAAAGCTATGTTAGTAGCACCACAAGTAGAATACTTGCATCTTAATGTAAAGGCTTGAGGTTCTATTCCTACAGCATATACATTTGTATGCTGATGTCCTCCTTTGGATGAGATGCCTAATAACTATGAACCTGTTTCAGCTTGTCATCCATTTTCTATTGCAATATACCAGCTTACCATTTTTTTAATTTAACATAGGCAATTTATTCTTTGATGGCAGCAGGCACTGAATTTGTAGATGAAACACTGAAATATACAGTTTTCTAGCAACAATATCTTCATTAGTTTCAGATATCTTTAATGTGGAATTATTCAGATTACTTTTACTTTGGCAGCGACACTCAAACAAGTGTTGCTGTATAATACAAGGGATATAATTCAATTATATATTATAATTAATACAATCAGGTAAATCAAATAACTTTTGCATGGCCCTAACGGTTTGCAAGGAGCCTATTCCTTGAAAACAGTTCAAAGGTAAATAACCTGCCACTGGCCAGATGCATTTTCTTTGAATGTGGGTTTCAATGCTGTTTCATTGAATGTGAGTTTCAAAAGTAGAGAAGCTTTAATGCCAAGTCTGTTTTCATTGTAAGACTATTGCTTTGTTTAGGTTTAGTAAATGTCTCAGTGTTTGGGCTATAATGTCTGAAATAAAAGTTGTAAATTAAATCCAACTGCCTGTAATCATTGTAGAACTAAAGAATAAAACAGTATGCACACAGATTTGAACAGTGTCTACAGTAAATGGGGAGAAATAGCCAAGTAATGGGACACTGGAATGGCTGTGTGGGCGGGGCTTGGGGTGGGTGGACTTGGGCGGGGCTGTGTTGGCAGGGGGCGGGGTGAGCTATGTGGGTGGGGCTCTGGGTTTGCACCCCCCTGCAAAAAATCCTGCGGGCTCCCTTGTCTATGAGATATTTTTTACGTGTTAGCAGAATGAGAAATTATGAATAAACTATTTAAAAAGCATGTAATGATCTTTTTTTTTTTGTTTTGTTTTTGCAGTGCACTGCCAAAAATGAAAGGATACAGGACTGGTGGTTGTTCCCTGCACCAAACTCATTGTTAAGTCTGGGATTTGCATACTTCCTCTTATACAGCACTGAAAATGCTCCATTTTAAATACTGTACCCTGGTGGACTATCCCACTACATAAGCGTCAATGGCTTTATCTCCTGCCTTAACAAGGTAGCTGCAGTTTCTTTTTAAATTAACTTATTAACCAGGCTAACCCATGAAGTTCCAGAATCTCTTTCTAGTAGAGACTAAGGAACTCTGTCTAGTTAAGTGACTCGTTCAGAATCATACTGCATGTCAACAGAAAATGATGGAATCAGAATTAGGAGTATAGGATGAAACTAATTAACAGCACATATCCACAATCCACTGCGCTATAATGACAGGTTTACACTTTCATTATTCTGATTGCTTTCACTCATCATTGTTTGATTGGCGTGTGTTTTGTTTTATTCTGTTCTATATCTTACATGTTATTCTTTTCTGACTTTTCAAACTATCATGTTATTGGAAAAAGAAATTTGTTAACTAGGTAAGCTGACTGGTCAGGGGTAACTCAGGAGCAACTGACTGGTCAGGAGTAATCCAAGAGTAATGTCTGATTAAGTAATTTGTTTGGAGTTGTAGAGTAGGTAAATGGATGCTGTGGGCGTCAACTCTAGGACTGCTGTGCGGTCTAAATTTAGCAGCACATAAGTTTAAATCTCTGTGCCAAGTTTTTCTTTCATTTTATTTATATACTTCTTGTAATGGCAATAATTCTTCTGTTTCTGCATTACCCTCATCTCCTTAAATGCCTTCTAATTCTTGTCCAAAACACTCTCCTAAATGACAAAGGAATCATTGCTAAATCCCAGCACCCTTTCAAATGTCTTGATTTTATAATTCAGTTTTTCTTAAAATTAATTTGTAGGTGAGTGCACCTGAAATAAACGTCAATGATTGTCTTTTGGAAAATAAAATATAATTGAACATAGCTTCAGGAGAAGACTATGTGATATAGTGATGGGTTTATAATAAAGCAATACCTTAAACTAATGTTCTTCACTGACAGCGAAGGGAAGAGAGGCCTTAAGCACATTGCTGTTTATGAAGTAGCCACAGAATATATCAGTGCTGAATGTTAGACACAAGACAGATCTGTGTTAACTCAAGATGACTTGAGCACTGCTATGACATTGATATGGTAAAGGCTTTTACTACATAATCTCTATGAGTTGACACAAAATGGATTTTTATTCAAACAGGTATCCAATCATTGCTTGCAGCAAGGCAAAAGGAAATATGAATGCATTATCTATACCCAGTGTGGTGAGTAATTTATTTATTTTTTCTTAGCTCATTAAATAGGATAACTAATCGATCCATAGCAAATGAAAAGTAGAATACACCATTTTAAAATAGGTCTGTAAACCAGCATTTGCCATTGTAGTATTTTTTGACTGGTGCTGTAACAGAGTGCATTGCAGCTTATGGGACACAACATATACTGCTGATGAAGTAATGCTGCCTTGTAATAGGTGCTATTTTGAAGTACTCCAGCTGTACTTTTCTGACTGGAGCTGTGACATGTGGGTGGGGGTTGAAGGTTCTGTCTCTTGTTCTGTATCAGAGCAACACAGAGTCAGAAATTTCCTGGGTTATGAGTTTGGGCAGCACACGGGTGAGGAGCTATAGTCAAAAGAGAGGGGATAGGAGGGATGTTTAAGGAAGTGCAGTTTTTTTTGCCATTGTCACCACTTGCAACCAGAGCAGCAGCCCTATCTCCCTTGCCCTTTGTACCTCTCTGCTAGAGAACACCAAAGTACAGTACAATACATGACAGCAGGGAAAACCACATGTATAGCATGCACAATAGTGAAAACACATTAAACTAAGTGAAGTAACATGAACTACTCTAATTATCTTGCATATCATGGAACTGAAAAACAGTATAATCAGAAGTAAATTTTAAAAGGTATAATCATTGATATGCAGAAGTGTATGCCAAATTTGTTATGCCTTGTATTCTTTTTGTAAGGAACCTTTGAGGTCACACTAGTTGCTGCATATGCCTGGTCAGGTACATAACAAAGGGAGCATTGTACTCTATGATTAGTCGGATAAGGGCAGACTATAGTGGGATAATGACATTGTTGGACCTGGATACTATGCTCTTACTTGTATGTTGTGCAACATGAAAGGATTTCCTCACCATTATAGCCATGTGGTGGTCGAAGGAATGGCAACTGTCTATGTGAGTGTACCCAGATCCCTGACCACTGGGTCGACTCTTATGGGTGTATTAGCAACATGATAATTAGCTGGGATAATTGCCTTCCCAAATAGTACAGTTATGCACTTCTTACCACTGAGTTTAAGACCAAGGTTTTGGCACCATTTGTTACTCAGAGACAGACCTTCTTGATGAGTGCTAGTGTCTGCAGGGGAGTTGATGATAACCCCCAGCTTGCAGTCATATGAAACCTTAGTCATCCATAAACCTTCAGCATTTGTTTTTATTTAAGAGAAATAGATGCCAAAAAGGAGTGGGCTCAGTAGAGAATCCTGGGAGACTCTGCTAGTGACTGGCCTCTTGGTGGAGGTGGCTTCACCTATTTTGACCTCCTGGGTCCTATCAGTGAGCCAGTGGGCTATGCAGCGGTGATAAAAAAAGGGTTTATACCTAAATTAGTGAGGTTGTCTACAATGCCTGAGCGAAGTATTGTATTGAAAGCCTAGGCCAGGTCGAGGTAAGCTGTGTGCACAGTCTTACTTTCATTCACTGATTTGGTGACCCTCTCAAAAAAGTCCATCAAATGTAATAGGCATGACCTTCCTTTAACAAAGACAAATTGTGATGGCTTCAGCATTTGCAGGTTACCTGTGTCCTCATTTATCATGTCCATGATGATTCTTTCCAGGGTCTATATTAGATAATCGAATGTTTGAAAGTTCAACTGTCATATGGTCGACTCCATATGATAGAACTTTCAAAAGTTTGAATATCTAATAAAAAAAAAAACTACACAAAACACCTGCCTGAATACTCTAAGCAGGGGGGCAAGCCCCCCTGCACCCCCCCCCACATGGAGGGCTTCGGTCCCCACACCCCCTGCTCTTTAAATATACCAACTCCGAGATTGCACTACAGTGCAGACAAGGGAAATCTTCCCATTCCGCACTGTACACAGATCTCCGTTACAACATTTTATCATTCAAAAATCCGATCATATGGTGTCGACCATATGAGATTCGAAATTTTGAATGTTCGATCATTCAATATAGACGCTTCTTTCCATGGCCTTACATATGAGGCTGGTAAGACTTATGGGGCTGTAGTTACCTGGATCACTGGTTGGACCTCTTTTGTGCAGGGGAATGACCTTAGCCATCTTCCATTCCTTGGGCGCAAAACCTGACTGAAGGCACCAGCTGAAAAGTGATTCAAGTCGACCAGACAGGTTATGTTTCATGCTATTTATTAAACATCATGAGATATTATCTGGGCCCATCGATGCAGTGTTTTTGGCCTTGGAAAGTATATTGAAGACCTGTTCCTTAGTAGTGGTTGGGGGGATTATATTGCATGGTATTTCCTTTGGCCTACTGGGGGGAATGAGGGGGAGAAATTTGAGATGAACCTGTCCTGCAAGAAGGCTGGCAATAGCCCCTGGTTCAGTGTGGTTGATGCCATTTACAATAAGTTCTGCACATTGTTGCGTATTTCCTCTGAAGTTACAGACATAGCTGTAGAAAGCTTTGTGGTTGTCCCTTGTCTGAGAAGCTATTTTTTTCTTCAAATTTAGCCTTTGAAGTATTAATTAGCCCTCTTAGCTGCCTGTTTGTATTGATCAGGGTGTTTTTAATATGTATGGCTTTGTGCCTCCTACATTTTGGACAAGATTTTTTCTCTTTTGTTGTATAACTGATTGATATTGTGATTCCACCAGGATGGTTGTCTTTTGAGTTTGTCTTATTCTTAATAAGACTGGGCACAGCTCACCCTATACAGCTATTAATATGGCTGTACAGAGATTTAGTAAATAACTTAATGTATTCTATGCTGTTTACTGGGTTTGGGGTGCTTGGAATTTAGCCAATGTGTTGCTTAGTAGAGAGAAGTTAGCCTTGGAATAGTTTCTAAAGGTTTTTGGTTTCACTGGATCCCCAGATTTAATTTTTATTTCAAGTAATGCTGCATTATAGTCAGATCTGACAAGCAAATATATTACAACTGGGTGAGGAACATTGGCCCCCTCATGTTAGTGAGTACAAGGTCAAGGATGTTTGTACCCCTAGTAGGAGAATGGACCAACTGTTCCAGGATGTTGGTATTAACAAATTGCATTAGAAGTGGTGTAGGATTCCCCAATCTATCAAGGGGTAGTTGAGATCCCCCTTGAGTATCATAATGGGTTGAACAATGAAGAATTCTAGTACATTGAGATAGATAGTATGGGTTTTCTGGGACATGGAAGGGGACCTATATGTTGCAAGGATATGGTACGCCGCCCTGTTTATGGTGAGTTACACATGTATGAGTTCCAGTGGGTCATACACTTTAACTAGTCTGGATGTGAGATTGGTCTTAATATAGACTGACACTCCTCCATCTTTAGTTCCCCCCTGTGCATTAGCAAGTTTGTTGATTTAGTCCTATCTTTTAAATAGCATGGAATTTTTCTTAGCATAAACTCTGCATTATTCTTTTGCTGTAAGTTTTCTAGGTTCCTCACTCAAGAAGCAACAGCAACTGTTGACAAGAATATCTGACATTTCAAAACAGAATGTATTCTTCTAGTGGGCAGTGCTTCTACCAAAACTCTGCATGATCTTCATATCCTTGTTAATAGGATCTGCAGATTTATTCTTCTGCCTCCCAAGCATGAGCATCACTTTTTCACTTATCTGGGCTAAATGGCTCACTAGTGGAGAATGTTCAGCTCTTCTGCTCTTAACTCTGACTTTCAAGCTCCTAAAGTTTGAGGATTCCCTGCAACTCACAGATAGGCTGCCCCAAACAACCCCCTGCCCCAAACAACCCCCTACTCTCTAAGTTCCCATTCCAGTGATGCTGTGGTCCTACATAAATCCCAAAACTGTCAGTTCCACTGACCAGCTGTCTCAGTTCTTGGTCCAGATCACTGGGATGCCCTACATGTTGCCAATAAAACTCAAGGATTTTAAAACTACGCTTATTTCACAGTCAATTGAAAGAACCAATTGCAAATGCTCCCCTCTTAACTAAAGCCATTCTTTTCAGCATTTTTTTATGTGTAAAGCCAATGGAGATCAAATAATTTAGCTGAAGGTTGTCATTAACTTGATTAAAGGCATTAATAAGAACTACAAACAGAATTCCTATAACTGGACTGCTACCCACAACAGATCATTACATTAATTAGACTGTTGTCCACTAAAGAAAGTATAGTGTGAAATATAGAAGATAAAATTGAGTCTGATCATGAATGAATTCATGCTAACATCTGGAGAAGTTGTTTAGGCTTTTGGAGGCTTATAAGTGTATTACTTTTTCTAGACGTTTGGCCAAGGATGTTAAGAGGGAGATAGGTCTGTTATCTGAGGATGTTTGTGATTTGAAGATGGGGGACAGTTGTTTTGTCAGACTAAAATGTTAAACTGGTGGGGGAGAGGAATGATAATGTGGTGTTTTTACAGCTTCAGGGACCACATGAAAAAATCGTTTTCAGTTTACCTTGATCAGAAAGATCATCCAGAAGTTTATTAGTCTGTATATGTGATTTTCCTTTTAAATGTAAGGGTAGAAGAAAATGTTCAGTGGGATATGGTGGGTACTGTCTGGGTAGGGGAAAGAGTTTGTGTAATGTCTGAGAATTCATTTTTAAAATCTTTGATGAGGAAACTTTTATTTGTAGGAGACACTTTGGGGAGAGTTAACTTTCTTATGATTCTATTCACCTCTGCATAGGTCTATTTACAGTTGTACCTACACTGAGGCATTGGTCACAGTCTGTAACAAACACAGTAACAGTACCCTTTGATGGAACTCTAGCGTAAACAAGCTCTATAACAAGTAAAAAAATCATACCCCTTAGCAACAAAATGAAAAACATATACTTCAGTATTAAACTCAAAAAACTTAAACAAACAGCTTAGAAACAAAATCAAATCTTCCAAGGCCAAGTATGATTTCAGAATTCAGAATTGCCTCCTTTGTCAATTACAGTCAAAAGCCCTTCTTCAACTGTATAAGGAAACTTACAAACACCACCCAGCACTGATTTGAGTTGATACGTTAAGCTCTACATACTCTACCCCTGAAGACATAGTTAATGAATTAGCAGACAAATTTAGTTCAAACATCTCCCTCCTGTCTACATATACTTGACCACTTGTCAGCCTCCCCTAAACATCACTCCAAACAAGTCTTAAAAGCTCTCTCAGAGGTATACTAGGGTATTTCCTTGCCTTACTGACCTGCTCTTCAGCGTCTTGTGTGGTTTGTGCCTGAGAATTGGAGAACTGTACTGGTCATTCCCCTACACAAGGGATGCCCCACCACTAATCCTGGGAACTACAGACCCATAAGCCTCACAAGCTGTATCTGTATTACACTAGATTTCATCATTATGGGCCTTCTAAACCTGGACATTGGCAGCCTAAAGTCCTTCAAATGAAATCCTTTAGGGTTTGTGAAAGGTCTTGAATGAGGACTACTTAGTACAGAAAGCTTACTTTGACCTAACCAAAACCTTTGACACCATTCCGAACTCAGGAATCACAGATAAAATAATCAAACTAAATGTAAGCCATTATATGTCTCAATACTCAGCAAATTAAGATTGTGGATACACTTTTCTCAAAATGGCTTTGTACCTGAGCTGTTTCTGTTAGGGATTTACTTCTCTGACATCAAAGGACTTTGACTGACTCAGTTTACCAAACAAAGTCTTTCGGCTTTTCCCGGTTAGGGGTCGCTACAGCGGAACTCCAGTCCGCTAATGATTGGCAGTGGATTTTTATGGTGCTGAGTTGCCAGCAAGATGACCAACCTTCAAAGAAGGCACACCCATTCATGCACACACCGACCTGCATGTCTTTAAACATCACTCGACCACGTGGAGGACATGCAGACTCCACACAGAAGGCGCTCCAGCTGAGAATTGAATGGGCGAACCTCTTGCTGTGAGGCGACAACGCTAACCGCTGCATCACCGCAGCCTTTGATTGATTCAGTTTACCAATGTGTCTGAATTTGATGTGGTCATCAAGTCTTCTGGGGCATCCAAATTCTACAAGAAGAACTAATATGCACATAGAAATGGTGTCATGACCATGACCTCAGCCTATGTAATATCATATCCTTTGGCAAATAGGAACACCCCTGTTTATACTACATTATGGTACCCCCTTTCCCTTAAAGCAGACACAGTGGTCAGAGGTATGAGCACATTTATTAGCAATGAGCACTCCTCTGACTACCATGTAGCCATGATTGTTAGGAAATCCTTCTATTTAGCTTAGCTGATTACTGTAGGTATTTCCTCCAGGTCCAAGGATGTTAGCATACTTCTCTACTCGAGTGTTAGCCCATGACTGAAAACAGTGTTACATTTGGCACATACCTGTTGAAACATATGATTCATCATGAAAGACTCCAGTATTTCCTTACGAAGAAAATCATGAGTGCGACATCCATTAACTATGCACAACACTTTAGAGCTCGAGATCTCTCATGTGCCTCATAGAGAGTCCTTAGGCATGATCTCTGCCTGGCCTACAAGTCCTTAAATGACCTGATCTTGCATGACCTCCTTCATAGTCACAAAACTGGAAAAACCATGAACACCTGTACAAATTATGTTAAACTTCACTGTAACAAAATATAAACCTACTGGAGTGATAGATACCTCAGTCAAAAAATTCCTCTTCTTTGGGACTTCATATCAAAAATTTAGTTTCCACACCTCTTCAAATATAGCCTGGCTGCATGAATGGGTAACTGCAAATATATCCCTGGTCACAACCCTTCAAAGCTTCGTTAAAAAGAGAAATAAGTACTGGGAATTGCAGTGGGTATACTACAGAAGACCTACCCAGCCAATTGCCTAGTAATGACCTTTGAACATACCAACCTGTTACTATGTATATCAGCTGACATTGACAGGATGCTGTCATCTGCCTTGCAACACAGTACCTCCCAGATTTGCTTGTAACAAACACCTTTGGAGTTTGTATAAGGCCCAGCCTAGGAACCTAGGAAAGAGACTGGATTGCTCATTTTCTTTGATGCCTGTTTGCATCAGGTACATGTATTCTGTTATAACCCTGGCCACAATGCATGGGTAATTCTATTATGTATACAGAATTTAGAGCAACTAATTAGCTAGCATGGTTTGGGAGATGCAAGGAAACAGAAGTTATCCATAAAAATGTTCTTTGTAGCTTATTGGAGAATGGAGCTAAGCTATACTGCATGTTACAAATGCAGTGTCTAATTAGAGTGTTGACTGTGTAGTCAATGTTATTTAAAATACATACTAAACATAACAAATTTCCTGGGTGGCTTGAATACATAGCACTCCTGGAGTTCTGAAGTTTTAAGAGTCAGGTTGTTGGGATCAGGCTAGCCTGCAGATCCTGTGGAATAGCCTGCTCTGTTCTTCCCACCTGGGAGCTTGCTAGCTTATGACTGCTGCTTGGCTAAGAGGGAAGAGACATATATATATATATATATATATATATATATATATATGTTCCCACACCATTTCCCTTCTTCTGCAGGAGCATTAAATCATGGCTGTCCTCCTAATTTAGATTTTCCACCTGACAGTGGACAAACAATGTTAAAAGTAGATCAACATCATGCATACCAGCTGTGTTATCTACTCAGCAAGTACTGCTCAAACTGCATGATGCAGTCATACATCTTAACCTCTGAACACAAGAAATCTGAACAAACCAAAAATAATGAGGGGACAAAAGCCCAAAATCAATGCCAATTTTTAAATATTACTGTTATAAACTTAGAAAGTTGCTAGAATGTCAGATTCTGCATTAACGTGCTTTTTTATGAAAGATATAAAAGTCTGAATCTCAAATGTATGTCATTATGTAGTGAATTTGGTCTTCAGTGATTCACCAGAAAACCACAAATTTTATGAGGAACAGTCCAAAAATATGAGGCAAAAATCTGCATAGTTGAAAGGCATGGCTGCAGTGGGTCCTACTGGTGAATTTAAGAGTCTTTTTACACTGGGACACAGAGTGACAGTAGCAGAAGAATCATGACCAGGGACATGCCAAGTATAATCCATTAGTAAGAAATGTGAGATATATAGCAGAGAAATCACGGCCAGGAGCATGTCAGGTATAATCCATTAGTAGGGAATGTGAAATGAGTAGCAGAGGGATCATGACCAGTGGCATGTCGGGTATAAGCCATTAGTAAGGAATGTGAGATAGGACAGGAATCATGACCAGGGGCATACCAGTCAGGTATAATCCATGATTAAGGAATGTAATATAGATAGCAGAGGAATCATGACCAGGGACATGTCAGGAATAATCCATTAGTAAGGAAAATGAGATAGGTAGCAGAGGAACCGTGACCGGGGGCATATCAGGAATAATCATTAGTAAGGAATGTGAAATAGGTAGCAGAGGAATCATGACCAGAGGCATAGGTTCATAGGTAGGTACTAGGCTATCTGCCCGAAGGCATTTATAAGCCTAGCCACAATGTGTTGGCTTTCGCTGCCCCCTTAGATTAGTTCCCTGTGCCTCTGTCCAGCAGAGCCACTGAAGTGATCCCTGGGGTAAACTTTCTGTTTCCCATCCACTCGTCAAGGTTTCTCTTGAAGAGTGTTAGCGAGGAGCTCTGCCTAATGTAGATTGGAATCTTGTTCCAAAGCAAGGGAAGTCTCTGTGACAGGAATCTATCCCTCCAGCACGTCCTATTTATTGTTGTGGTAAGGTTTAGATCCTTAGAGCATGTGGCTCGAGGGAATAAGCTTTTCTTTAGGTGGAGCATGTCGATCAGTTCTGGGTTGGACATGGCCTTGTATGTCAGGCAGAGATCACCTCTGAGTAGGCGGTATGCAACTGAGTACAGCTAGAGTTTCTTTAGTCGAGCTGCATAGGGAATCTGTTTTAGGCCAGTGATCCTCTTGGTGAGATACTTCTGTGGTCTTTCCAGCTGTTGCAGGTGTCTTGTAAGATACATCCCAAATGGGGAATTGTACTCTATGATGGGTCTGATGATCGATGAGTAGAGGGGCACAATGGCCTCTTTTGATCTGGATGCACACCCTTTTGTGATAAGGTGTGCCATGTAGAAGGATTTTCTAACCACTTTGGCAATGTGATTATCAAAGGAGAGGTTACTATCTACTTGGGTCCCCAGATCCCTTATTATGTCTTCTGTATTTAGGGGACTACCATCTATATGGTAGTTTGTGGGTACTTTGTTTTTTCCAAAGGGGATGACTATGCACTTTTTGGCATTTAGCTTGCGGCCATGATTTTTACACCAGGTGTCTGTCTCAGTGAGACCCTTTTGGAGGATGTCTGTGTCAGCCGGAGAGTCAATTATAGCTCCTAGTTTGCAGTCGTCTGTGAACTTGGTCAGCCATAGTCCTTCTGTGCTTGCCTGTACCTCTGAGAAGTATATGTTGAACAGGAGGGGTTCTAGGACTGAGCCCTGGGGAATGCCACTTGTAACCGGTTTAGAGTCAGACCTAGCTCCTGCAACTCTTACCATGTGGGTTCTGTCCATGAGCCAGTTGGCAACCCATCTTGTGTCATAGGGGTTTATGTTCAGGCTGGTGAGCTTGTCTATAATACCAGAATGGGGAATGGTGTCAAAGGCCTTTGTGAGGTCTAGGTAGGCTGTGTCTACCACCTTTCCCTTGTCTATAGCCTTGGCAACTGTCTCAAAGAAGTCCACCAGGTTTAGGAGGCATGATCTGCCCTTAACAAAGCCAAACTGGGTAGAGTCCAGTGTTTGGAGGTTCTCAATGTCTCTGTTAATGAGTTCCATGATGATGCACTCCATAGCCTTGCAGACCAAGCTAGTCAGGTTTATAGGGTGATAGTTCCCAGGGTCTGTTGTGGCTCCACCTTTGTGGAGCGGAATAACTGTTGCTGTGCGCCACTTTATGGGTACGCAACCTGTGGAGAGGCTGAGTTTGAACAGTGTGTTTAGGTGAGGGGTTAGTTTGTCTTTGAGTTCATGTAAGATGCAGCCTGGGATACCGTCCAGTCCCATTGATGCTGTGTTTTAGGCTTTGGAGAGGGCTGTTTTAAACTGAGTGTGATTTCAGGAGCTCTACATTCTTCTGGTATGGTTATGGGCCCTTTTGGGGGTGGGGGGATGAAGTTTGCGCTGAACCTGTCTGCCAGGATGTTGGCAATATCGGTCGGTTCAGTGTATTTTGTACCATTCTACACTAACTCCGAGCAGATCTGAGCATTGCCACTTAGATTCTTGACATAGCTAAAGAATGTCTTGTGGTTATCTTTGGAGTCCTTGGCAATATTTCTTTTGAAACTCGCCTTGGATGATTTTATGAGGGATCGTAGTTTCTTGCTGATACTGATCAGGGATGTCTTCCCTTCTTGGGATTTTACTCTTTCCTGTACTAGTTTCCTCCTTCTGTTGTATAGCTTGTTTATGGCAGGAGTCCACCAGACTGGTTTCCTTTTCGTGGAGGAGTGAGTCTTGGTTTTGCTTGGGATAGCACGATCCATGCATTCTTGTAGGTGCCCATAGAATGCATTAGTAAAGGATTTTGCAGCTTGAATAATGTTACCCTTTAGCATGGGGGCTTTGAAACTTTCCACCTCGGTCTTAAGTAACGTGAAGTTTGCTTCTGAAAATTTTTTCGCAGTGGTTTCCTTGTCCAGGGGTGGGGGCAGAATGTGGATATCCAAAGTGATTTGTTTATGGTCAGATCTAACCAGTGAGGGGTTGACCTCCAGTGTGGAGGACTGGTCACCCATGTTGGTGATGACCAGGTCCAATATGTTGTCACCTCTGGTGGGAGTGTTGAACAGTTGATCCAGGGTGTTTAAGTTTATAAATTCTAGGAAATGTTGGGCAAGGGAGATAGTACTTGAGCAGTTCTCCCAATTAATGTTTGGGTAATTGAAATCACCCAACATTAGGGTGTTTGGTAGGACCTTTATATTTCCCATTGTTTCCAGAAATGTGGAATGGGGGTCCTGGGAAATGGTGGGTGATCTGTAGCAAGCTACAATTTGAATTGCAGTTATGCCCGTTGTTAGTTGCACGTGGATGATCTCTGAAGCATCGTGCTGTGCCACTAACCTGGAGGTGTGGGTATCCTTGATGAATATGGATACATCCCCGCCTTTTGTATTTCGGTCCGGGTTCTGTGGCCAAAATGTATGGTATGAGTTATAGCCTGGTAGTGCTGGGGTGCTCTCTGGAGCCTTAAACCAGGTTTCTCCATTCTGAGGAGTGCCTCGAGTGAGTGCATTTTGAGGTTTAGACTTCTGGCACTGAGTAGCATTACCTTCAGTTTTTTGTTACTTGTGCTATTTATGGCAGTGGGTTTGTCTTTTGAGCCTTGCCTAAAAAAGGCACTATGGGGGTGGCAAGAGCATTTGCCAGTATTCGAAAGCCTAAGGGTGACAGGTGCAAGCCATCTCTAGCGAAGCAGCATGGCTTGTCGAGCATGCCATCCCAGGTGGACAGACACTGGATCCCCTTTGAATGACACGAGAAACTTAGCCAATTGTTGGAATTGATCATTTTTTCTTTATACTGTGGTATCATTCTTGGTGAGGGCAGGATGCTACTCAGGGTTAGGGTCATACCGGCCCGGGCTTCAAGATCAGAGAGCACTTCCATGTCTCTTTTCATGTAGTCCAGGCAGGTATGGCTCAGGTCATTCACACCAACATGGACAATGACAGAGTCATATTTGTACTTGTTCTGGAGTGACCTGAGTGCTTGTGTTATGTGGCGGATCCTGGCACCCGACAGGCAGCTAACAGTAACCTTCTCCATATTCAGCCTATTGAGTGGGACGTCAGTGTGCCTGATTATAGAGTCACCTATTACTAGTATGTTGGGTATGTTATTTTGCCTTAAGGGCTATGATTGCATGGCACACTGGTTTTGTGAAGTATGTGCTTCATGATTTGTGTTGGGGGGGTGGAGGTTGCTTGGATGTCTGCTTTGGAGGTCTCTGTTGCTTTTGCAGAGTTTTATTTAGAGCCTCCGGGTATGTTTTCGTGTATTTATGCGTGTTTTTTGCCGGTGCTGGTTTAATGGGTCTATGTGAGACTGGTGGTGTGATGCAAGTATTTCCCTTCTCCTCTTGACTGTCTGATCCAGCCTTGGGTTGAGAGAGCTTAGCCTCCAGTTTGGTTGTATAATTGCATCTCTCACATGTATTAGTGTTTGGTGGTAGGAGGAGAGGATTGTCTGTGTACATGAGGCAGTTGTAACATTGCCTCAAAATGCCC
This sequence comes from Protopterus annectens, assembly GCF_019279795.1. Lineage (NCBI taxonomy): Eukaryota > Metazoa > Chordata > Ceratodontiformes > Protopteridae > Protopterus > Protopterus annectens. Next base: position 20,744,501 of record NC_056748.1, on the reverse strand, counting down.
AGATTCACCAGTTGGACTGGAGAGTACGCCTGAAACTGCCCTTTGGACATGCCTGGATAGGTACAGTGAACTGTTTTACTGAATGGCTGGTAAGGTTGAATAGAGAGCCTTGTCCTTCTGTACAGTATAGGAGGGTCTAGTGCTAGGGTTTATAAGTGCTTGCTATGAGTTTTGAGCAAGTGCTGGGCTGAGAAATGAATGACTTGAGTGCTTAAGTTGAAAGTTTGTCTAGTTCCAAGAGAATAGCAGGGAAATGAAAGAGATAGAAATTAGCCCAAAATGGCCAATAAACTACTAATTTCTGGGCTGAAACCACTCCTCCAGGGACAGATAGGCTGCTCAAAGCTCCCCTCTCTCACAGGTGAACAGAGAAGCTTCCTTCTATCCAGGTAAGGTATGGGCATACACAGAGATTTGCAACACAGCCCTGAATTCAGCACTTAACCTGAAAACTGGACTATACTAGCTTAGAAAGGCGGGAAACAGGTATATTTTTTTTTCAGAAAATAAAGCAGATACAATCAAAAAAACTCTTTAAATGCACAGAAAAGGATACTTATTGTTATATATCTCAGATCAGAGTTGTAGTCAATGCCACTAGTAATAAAATAGGAAGAAGCACAAATACAGTAAAAGCAGATGAATAGAATGCAATTTTTTATGTATATAAAACAATAGAAAAAGAACAACTGGTTTAAACGTTACCCAATTAACCAGAAAAAAAGCTCAAAACTGGGCCCTGCTCCAGCAGTCTTCAATCAGACAAGTTCTAACTGCACACTCCTGCTGCTAGGTGCAGGGGAACCTTCTCCAAAAATAGATGGCCTGGGTCAGTGCTCAGGTTATACAAACAAAGCTAGATTCAGCAGGCCTGAATCTGGTCTACGCTGCAGCAACAAGGCGCACCATTTTCAGAAAGAAACAGTTCAAATGAGTAGGCACAATAAGCCTGTGACCAGAAATTCCCAGCTCAGAAGGGCAGAATCCAGCCTCTCACAAGAGTGCAGACCACACCTTCTTAATGTAAAAAAAACTGGCCCAAAGCCCAAGTGCTTAAACCAGAACTAATACACGTCATGCATGACAGGTATAATCCATTAGTAAGGAATGTGAGATAGGCAGCAGAGGAATCATGACCAGTGCATGCCAGGTATAACCCATTAGTAAGGAATGTGAGATAGGCAGCAGAGGAATCATGACCAGTGCATGCCAGGTATAACCCATTAGTAAGGAATGTGAGATAGGCAGCAGAGGAATCATGACCAGTGCATGCCAGGTATAACCCATTAGTAAGGAATGTGAGATAGGCAGCAGAGGAATCATGACCAGGGGCATATCAGGTATAATCCACGAGTAAGTAAAGTGAGATAGGAGAGGGCACTAGCCAAAGTAATACATCTGAATGGTTCTCTTATGGTTTACAGAATTTGATTAGAATGGAATGCAATTCTTCCACTGTGTTTATTCAACTATCTTTTATCTTGATAGAAAAAATATAAAATCACATTTCCTGGAATGAATACTATCTTACACATATGCTCTTCCTCTCTTCCTACTGTGTGTCTGGAGAGTAACTGAAATAAAAATGAAGTTTAGTTTAAGAAGCAATTCCTTATAGAATATTGCTTTTGTATAATAGGTCTTTAGGAGCATAGGGGCATAAGAACAACACTAGACAAGCAATCATCGGGCAGTAAAATACCTAGCTGTGTGCACCTTTTAAATAAATACAGTTACAAGTTCTTGTCACCCTTTCCAAGCACGTAATAGTTCTAACAGTGTTCACCTGCCATGCTATTCAGTACTTTACATGATAACCCTGCAGTAAATTTACAGTTTCCAATCCTGTCATTAAGACTAGCTTTAAAGGCAGACAAAGTACTTGGTTTGACCTGTAGTGGCAACTTATCTCATAAACTGGGAATACATTGAGTTAGGAATCTACCTATGCACTTTTACTTTTAAAAAATACAGTATTTAAATTGATTTAAACTGTGTATGAAGGAGTGTTGAAGGAATTTTTAACTGGTTATTCTGCTCTTCAGTAACTTGAACTAAAAGCTAGTGTTGGCTGAATTTTGTTATTTGCTAGTAATTACAGGTGTGGGGGTAGCCACAGTCAGTGATTTCCTGTCCTTGCATATTTAAACTGGTGCATGTGAAATAATTCCTGCTTTAAAACTTCAGCTTGGCAAGCTAAGAACTTGGTTATATTCAACTGGACGTATAAGAGAATTTAAGTACCTTTTATGCACTTTTACTTTTAAAAAATACAGTATTTAAATTGATTTAAACTGTGTATGAAGGAGTGTTGAAGGAATTTTTAACTGGTTATTCTGCTCTTCAGTAACTTGAACTAAAAGCTAGTGTTGGCTGAATTTTGTTATTTGCTAGTAATTACAGGTGTGGGGGTAGCCACAGTCAGTGATTTCCTGTCCTTGCATATTTAAACTGGTGCATGTGAAATAATTCCTGCTTTAAAACTTCAGCTTGGCAAGCTAAGAACTTGGTTATATTCAACTGGACGTATAAGAGAATTTAAGTACCTTTTATGCACTTTTACCTTTTACAAATACAGTATTTAAATTGATTTAAACTGTGTATGAAGGAGTGTTGAAGGAATTTTTAACTGTTTATTCTGCTCTTCAGTTATTCCCACCCACCTGCCCTGTTTTTGTTTTGGTGTTAATCTTAGTGGCATTGAAACTGCCCGCCTCAGCCTGCCTCTGGGCCCATCTCATTTGCTCACTCAACTGAGTGCAGTGAGATCATATTCTGATTTCAGGCACTCCTACTGTGTACAAAGAGAGCATCTGGGAAATAGAAAAAAAAAAAATTAAGCTTATTTCCTGCCTTTCTTGTTAAGTGGTACAGACTATTTGTAGGCTTCTGAGCCCCCAAGCCCTTCTGTGTTTGAGGGAAGCCTTCTAGCTTGTTTTTTTTTTTCTTGTAACTAGCCAGTTTTCTAGTTTCAGCACTCAAATCTGTTTCTTTGATCTCAGCACTTGTTCAGAAAAAAAAAAAAAAAAAAAAAAAAAAATTTCATCTGCTTTTACTGTACTTGTGTTTTACCTACTTCTTTTACTTTTGCATCATCTTAAAATACTCAATTGTATTTATTACTGCTTGGTGTAACTCATTCTAAGCCTTTTGGTTTAAACACTTGGGCTTCGGACCAGTTAGTTGTTTTGCACTGAGAGGTTTGTGGTCTGCACTGTTGTGGCAGAACAGGTAGCTTACATCCTTCTAGGTTGAGAACTGCTGATTGAGGGCTCAGTGTCTGTTATTCTAAAAGTGTATTAATTCTGGTTTAAGCACTTGGGCTTTCAAGCCAGTTATTTTACATTAAGAGGGTTCGTGGTCTGCACTCTTGTGGGAGGAGAGGCTGGACTCTGCCCTTCTGAGCTGGGAATTTCTGGTTAAAGGCTTATAGTGCATGCATATCTGAACTGTTTCTTACTGAAGTTGGTGCGCCTTGTTTGCTGTGGCATAGACTGGATTCGGGCCTGCTGGATCTAGCTTTGTTTGTGTAACTTGAGCACTAATCCAGACATTCTCTAAAGTATTCAATGGTATTTATTACTGCTTGGTTGTAACTTGATTAAAGTGTAGCTATCATTCAAGTCTTTTGGATTAAGCACTTGGGCTTCAGACCAGTTGTTTTACATTAGGAAGGTTTGTGGCAAGCACTGTGGTGGCAGGACAGGCAGCTTTCATCCTTCTAAGTTGGGAACTGCTGATTGAGAGCCCAGTGTCCAAGTGTATTAGTTCTGGTTTAGGCACTTGGGCTTCAGGCCAGTTATTTTACATTAAGAAGGTTCGTGGACTGCACTCTTGTGGGAGAAGAGGCTGGACTCTGCCCTTCTGAGCTGGGAATTTTCTGGTTAAAGGTTTATAGTGCCTGAATATTTGAACTGTATCTTACTGAAATTGGTTCACCTTGTTTGCTCTATCATAGACTAGATCCAGGCCTACTGAATCTAGCTTTGTTTATATACTTGTTGTTTGTTTGCTTGTTATTTCCTGGAAGCTAATTCACCTAATACGCAACTTCTCAGCTTCTGTGGATCACTAGTGATATCTGCATTGCTTACTGTACTTATTTCCTTGTTTCACTTGAAAGAAAGTTACTGTTTGTCGTTTTTGCATTTAGTTACTTGTATCACATTGCACTCAAGTTACCTGGCACTTGCTCACTAAAGCAATTATATAAGTCAGCACTAAAAATTAAAAGCACTACACCCTCACTCCCCACTGGCCCTTGTTTTCAATTAAGGATTTCCCAATATTATTCTAGCATGTCCAAAGGTCAGTTGTCAATCTCCTCTCCGGTCCAGCTGGTGAATCTGGGAATCTTGAGGCAATGTTATAACTGCCTCATGTACACAGACAACCCTCTCCTCCTCCCACATAACACAAATACTTGCGAGAGATGCAGCTATTTAGCCAAACTGGAGGCTGAGCTCTCTCAACTCAGGACTGGCAAGACCAGACAGGAGGAGAAGGCAACTACACACACCACAAAACCAGCCTCACATAATGCTACCACTCCACTGAATCAAACACATAAACACACAAAGACATACTCGGAGGCTCTGAGTAAAATTTACCTAAACAGCAGAGGCCTCCAAAGCAGACACCCAAACAACTGCTACCTCAAGACACCCCAAAAGCAACACATAAACCACAAAAGCAGTGTGCAAAGCAGTCACAGCCCTTAAGGCCAAATACAACACCAAACATACTTGTCATAGGTGACTCCATAGTCAGACACACTGACGTCCCACTCACCAGGCTGAACAAGGAGAGGGTCACAGTAAGCTGCCTATCGGGCGCTAGAATCCGCCACATAACACAAGCACTGGTCACTCCACAGCAAGTACAAATATGACACAGTCATTGTCCATGCTGGTGTGAACGACCTGAGACGTACCTCCCTGGACTGCATGAAAAGAGACATAGAGGAGCTCTCTGATTATGTAGCCCAGGCAGGTATGACCCTAACCCTGAGCAGTATCCTTCCTTCACCAAGAATGATGCCACAATATAGAGACAAGATGATCAGCTTTAACAATTGGCTTAATGTCTGGTGTCATTCAAAGGGGATCCAGTGTCTGTCTGCCTGGGATGACATGCTTGACAAGCCACGCTGCTTCGCAAGGGACGGCTTGCACCTGTCACCCCTGGGATTCGGGATATTGGCTAAGGCTCTTGCCACCCCCATAGTGCCTTTTTAGGCAAGGCTCAAATTCTAAACCTACCACCCTAGAAAACAAAAATGGGAAGAAATTGAGGGTAATGCTGCTCAATGCCAGAAGTCTAAATCTCAAAATGCACGCACTCGAGGCCCTTCTCAGTATGGAGAACATCGATGTCTGTGCTGTAACTGAAACCTGGTTCAAGGCTCCTGAGAGCACCCCGCACTATTAGGTTTTACCTCATATCATGCGTCCGCCCCAAAACCCGGACCACTCCACAAAAGGAGGGGTGTATCCATATTCATAAAGGATACTCACACCTCCAGGTTGGTGGCAACGCATGAAGCTCGGAAACCATCCAGGTGCAACTAACAATAGGCAAAACTGCTCTACAAATTGTAGCATGCTACAGGCCACCCTCTCAAACTCAGGAACCCCACACAGCCTTCCTGAAGACACTGGAGGGTATAAATGTATCTCCAAACACCATCATATTGGGTGACTTCAACTACCCGAATATAGACTGGGAACATTACTCAAGCCCTAACTTTCTAGCCCAACGGTTCCTGGAGTTCATAAATTCAAATGCCATGGAACAGCTAGTCACTGTTCCCACGAGAGGAGAAAATATACTAGATCTCATTGTCACAAACATGGGGACAAAATGCTCCACACCGGAAGTATATCCCTCATTGGTGAGATCTGATCATAAACTAATCTCACTGGAAATCCACATCCCGCCCCCACCCCAAACAAAAGACCATAGTGAAGAACTTCTCTAAAGCAAACTTCACACTACTCAAGACTGGTGTGGTATCCTTCAAGGCCCCTGAGTCAGAGGAAACCACAACCCAAGCTGCGGAAGCCCTTACAAATGCCTTCTATGAACACCTCCAGGACTGCATGGATCAGGCAATCCCAAATAAAACCAAGACTCTTTCCACAAAGGGCAAACGTCCAGTCTGGTGGACCCCAGCCATTAACAAACTTTACAATAAGAGGAGAAAGCTATTACATGATAGAACAAAATCCATAAAAGGGAAGTCACCCTGATCATTATTAGTAAAAATTACGAGCACTCATAAAATCAACTAAGGCCAATTTTGAGAGAAAAATTGCCATGGATTCAAAGGACAATCATAAGGCCTTTTTCAGCTATGTTAGGAACCTGGGTGGAAACTCACAGATATGCTCAGAATTAGTCCAAAATGATACAAAAATCACTGAACCCACAGACATTGCCAACATACTGGCAGACAGGTTCAGTGCAAACTTCACCCCTCTCCCCTAAAGGAGAGATAACTATCCCAGCCGAGTGTAGCCTCCCGGACATCTCAAATGCGCAGGTGAAAGCTGCTCTCTCTAAAGCTAAAAACACAGCATCAATGGGACCGGATGGTGTCCCCGGCTGTGTGCTACACGAGCTAAATGAGGAATTAAACCCGCACATAAGGCAGCTGTTTAATCTCAGCCTTACCACAGGATACGTGCCCAAGGAGTGGCGTACGGCAACTGTGGTCCCACTCCACAAAGGTGGCGCCTCTACGGACCCTGGTAATTACCGCCCCCATAAGCTTAACAAGTCTAGTCTGCAAAGCTATGGAGAGGATCATAATGGAGCTCATAAACAAAGATATAGGGGACTTGCAGACATTGGACCCGACCCAGTTTGGCTTTGTCAAGGGAAGATCATGCCTTTTGAACTTGGTCGACTTCTTGGAAATAGTCACCAAGGCCATTGATGAGGGAAAGGCAGTCCATACAGCCTACCTTGACCTTGCAAAGGCTTTCGACACAATACCCCACTCGGGTATTGTAGAAAAACTTACCAGCTTAAATGTAAACCCATATGTCACAAGATGGGTTGCAAACTGGCTTAAGGACAGAACCCACAGGGTTAGAGTTGCTGGCGCTGTGTCAGACTCCAAGCCGGTCACAAGTGGTGTCCCACAGGGCTCGGTCCTTGGCCCCCTATTGTTTGGAATCTACTTCTCAGAAGTACAGGCCAACATGGGAGGACTTTGGCTGACAAAGTTTGCAGATGACTGCAAACTGGGCGCCATAGTGGAAAGTGCATCGGACACTGATATCCTTCAGAAGGGACTCACGGAAACAGATAGCTGGTGCCAGAGCCATGGCCTGAAGTTAAACGCCAAAAATGTATAGTCATACCCTTCGGGAAAAACAAGGTAACCCCAAGCTACCATATAGGTGGCAATCCACTAAGCACAGAAGAGGTTATCAGGGACCTGGGGACCCAGGTTGACAGTGGCCTTTCTTTGACACTCACATTGCTAAAGTGGTTAGAAAGACCTTCTACATTGCCCACCTGATCATGAAGGGATTCACATCCAGATCTAGTGAGGTCATTGTTCCCCTGTACTCTTCACTTATCAGACCAATGATCGAGTACAATGCCCCATTCGGGATGTATCTCACCCGACATCTGCAGTAATTGGTGAGACCCTAAAAGTTCCTCACCAAAAGGATAAAGGACTCCAAAATCTGTCATATGCTGCCAGATTGAAGAAACTCCAGCTCTATTCAGTCGCATACCGCCTGCTCAGAGGTGACATGTGCCTGACATACAAGGCCATGTCCAACCCGGAATTAATGGACATGCTCCACCTCAAAAATCCAAATCCACCAAAACCACTAGAGCAAGCGACTTAAACCTTAGCACGGATATAAATAGGACGTGCTGGAGGGATAGATTTATCACTCAGAGACTCCCTATGCTGTGGAATAAAATCCCGGTCCATGTGAGGCAGAGCACCTCGCTGACTCTGTTCAAGAGAAATCTAGACCTGTGGATGGGAGATCGTAGGTTTACCCCGGGAATCATCTCTGGGTCACTGCTGGACAGAGGCACAACAAACTAATGGGCACAGTATTTTTTCATATAAGGGGTGGCGTAAGCCACAATAATTTGGGCTAGGCTTATAAATGCCTTAGGGCAGATAGCCTAGTATAAACCTATGAACCTATGAACCTACCTCTCCATTGAATCTTGTTTAATTGTTGGTGTACATTTAGGTCTCTTCAGCAGGTGTTTTGGAGTAACTATATTTACAAAGAAATAGGAGGTCAAATAGGGTTGGACATTTCATGTCTCAAAAAGTGAGACACAGATCACATGAGAGCGGCCAATTTACTATGGAGTGTGAGAGTAATACTAATCTATCAGCACAGATGAAAGACTTGAGGCCTTAAATTCTCATGGCTAGAAATCTTTAGGACCTTTCCAATTGAGCAATATGCTTGGATTTTACATTCTAATGGGGCGTTGATTTTTAAAAATGGGTCTGATACAGGAAGAGTACAGTGAAAAGATGACTTCTTTGGATTGTGAAGATATTCCCTTGGAAATTGACTAGGACAAATAAAAGGATTTTCTGACTTTAGTGGAAACATAATGATCAAATGAGAGAGAGATGTCCACATAAGAACTCAAGTCTCTTATGACCTAGTTTATAACATATAGTCGCATCTTTTTTGCTGAATAATACTATACTGCACTAGAGACCCTCTCTCCATAGCTTTAAAAAATGCTCTGAAAAACATATTAGCTAACATATGGCTCTGCTCCTTTTCCACCCCAGTTTAAACATTACTCCTAGGAATGAATCCTGCCTTATTCCTCTATACTCTTCTCACTCCTTAACATCTTCCATTCCCTCCTTACTGGCTCTTTTCCTATACTTTCAGTCTTAGTACCCTACTCTCCAACTAAACTTACCCTTTAATCCCTTCTCTCCCTTATAGGTTCATAGGTTCATAAGTAGGTACTAGGCTATCATCCCAAGGGCCTACGTAGCCTAGCCAACAAGGGTCCCTGGCTTACGCCACCCAAGAAAGTTATTTTCCTGTGCCCCTGTCAAGCAGAGCCACAGAAGTGATTCCCCGGGGTGTATTTCCTATTTCCCATCCACTCATCAAGATTTTTATTGAAGAGTGCTAATGAAGAACTTTGCTTGACATAGATGGGTAACCTGTTCCAGAGTATGGGAAGTCTCTGGGATAGGAATCTATCCCTCCAGCATGTCCTGTTTATTGTGGTGACAAGGTTTAGGTCCCTAGAGCATGTAGCTTGGAGGGATTGGGATTTCTTTAGGTGTAGCATGTCCAACAGCTCTGGGTTTGACATAGCTTTATATGTTAGGCAGAGATCACCTCGGAGTAGGTTGTAGTGATTGCCTTATTAGACTTTGATCCAGGCCTGCCATCCCCAGCTCTTTCACACAAGAGAAAAAAAAAAGTACTTTACTATATGAAGGCAATAGCTACATCTACAGAAAGAATGTAGGAACTTCTCAACCGCATCCCATAATACTTTGCACCCACTTGCTACTCACTTTCTCTAATTTCTCAGTTCTAAATTATTGCCATATTTGAAATATTCTATATTTAACCAACATTATTATACTGTATCTAATTTGCTATAAATGGCTAAACTATAAATATTCTGTCTCACTTTACAGCTTGCAATATTATTGATCACAATACTGTCTTTGTACTCTGGAGCTTTTTTCTCTGGGCCTAAGCTGAAAATAGGCAATTGCCCAGGCAAACTTTCCTGGTAAACACATTTTAATAAATAAATGTCAATAAATTTACTTGAGGCTGTTTTCAGTACACCAGATATATACAAATTTCAGTTCTTGTTGGAACAATTTAGCATCAGTGTATAAATGGATAGCAGTTCCCAACTTGCTGTCATCAGCAAACTTAGTTAACCACACTTCTGGGATAGTGGCTTGCATATCTACAAAAAATGCCAAACAGGATAATGCCTAGCACTGATCCCTGTGGTACCTCACTAGTTACAGTGTTACATTCAGAGAGGGTGCCAGTGACTTCTTAACTTGGGATCTGTTGGATAACCAAATTAAAATCCATTGGACAATGTGGGGAATTAAATTACGTTTGCCTAAATTTTCAATAATAACAGCATAGGAGCAATAGTGTAGAAAGGGTGGGGCAAAGGGGGCACTTTTCCTGGGTGCAAAGTATTAGGAGATGCAGTTGAGAAGTTCCTACATTCTTTCTGTAGATGTAGCTATTGCCTTCATATAGTAAAGTACTTTTTTTCTCTTGTGTGAAAGAGTTGGGGGTGGCAGGTGTGAATCAAAGTCTAATAAGGCAATCACTACAATGTAGTGATTGGCTCATTACAATAAAGTGTTTTTTTCTTTTTTCTTTTTGGTCCTCAATGGAAGAGCTGGGTGATGGTAGTGGTGGTGGTGGTGGTGTGAATCTAACTGTAATAAGCTGATCATGTGGTTCGTGGTAATGGCGCAGGGCACTGGTTCAGCCAGCTACACTTCTGTGACATACTTGATGAAATAAACAAGAAACTCAATGTTGCTTATCTGGAAGGAAAGGAAAACTCATTGATCAGGTGGGTCTTACCTGCTGTCAAAGTCAGTTTCTATGTTTTAGAAACAAGGCATAGGTTAGCCTTTTACCACTAGATCAAAGAGTACTAACTGTGTACAGAAGGTTGTGATATCAGAGAATGATTGAATGTATTGTGTTATGGACAAATTATTTCATCTATTCTCTCATTTCTGCCTTTTGCAGGTATGGTTGCCCAAAACGGAGGTTTTCATGAGGTCAAGGAAATGAACACATGACACTCTGCCTAGATATCCCTAATGTAGCTTGCTGTTTCTACCTTCTGGCTCTTCATGCATCTCAAAAAATATACTTTTATTTATTAGCATGAAACCATTGAATATTAGCTGTATAAGTATACACATAATTATGGTATTAGAAGTTATAATGAAAAATTGCTTGACATTTATAGGACAAAGCCAGAAATACAGGTTTCATAGAACTCAATGCAAAATAATAGTGTTTTGGAGGTCAGGTAATATTTTTGTTGCAAAGCATTATTCTCAAAGCAAACGGATAAGACATTTTGGGGAAACAGAAAATTTCCGTAATGAGTTGTCTTCTAAAGAGGTTCACAAAAAGAAGTGTACTCATTTTAATGAAGACAAACTGAAAGGTTGAGATCCTTAAAATATAGAAAAAATAGTGACATGAGTATTAATTTTCTTGTTCCAAACAATAATAAAAATAATAAAAGTTACTTAAGAGAGCTTGTAATTGATGCTGGTTTTCTGCACATAGCTTGATGCCAAATTCCAGAAAAGTAATAAACAACATCCCACGACTTTGAATATAAATTAAAGTAATCAATAAGCTTTTGTGTTGACTTGTGTGCACTCACAAACAATATATTGTTTATTACCAGGTGGTGCTCTTTGGTGCTCTAGTTGTACTTACAGAGTATGTACACTATGAGCTAGTTGAGTCTTTTACTAAACTTGCATTCCTTCAATACTGGATCTAGTTCTATGACTGTCTCAGCTGAATAATCTGTGTTAGTTTACTGTCCGTGGTAATATTTTGCATAGTGCAAGAAAAACTGCCAGCAAAATATGTGCAGCAGTGATGGACACAATATTACTCTGCAAAGCTTTTAAAAGTTCTGAATAATGTGCTGATATAGTAAGTCAAATTACTTTTACTACTGGTCATTATGGCCTACGATAAACTGCTTGGCAAATTGAAGTTTTATTTCTGCTATACATAGATGCAAATTATTCCCTGCCTTTGAAGTTTGACAGTCAAATATACTTTTCATAATGATGATGATGAGGAAGTGACCATCTCTCAGAATGTGAGGTCAGATGCTCAGTTTTCCTACCATTCACCTCCCGCTCCCACACACACAGACGCACAGACGCACACACACACACACACACACACACACACACACACACACACACACACACACACACACACACACACACACACACACACCTGTTTACAAAGACACTGCAGGACTGTCCACTTCTCCCAGTGTCAGATCATATATAAACCCCCTTCCCATTCATGTCAGTTACCTCCCACCCCATTAATGCATAGACAAACACAGATATACATACACTGAACTGACATTGTGTGAGGCCATTTCCTCTAGTGTCAGCACTCTATCCTTTGATATGCCTATTCAAAATCAGACCCTCCCCATCCATCCACTAAATTCTTTCACCCTCAACTTATTAGTGAATATCATTTTAAAAACTTATAAATCTTCCTGACTACCCTTTGCAAATTCATTCTACCATTCAACCTCCTCCATTATGCTAGGAAAAGTACAGCTGTGTAAAATCTTATCATAATGGTAGATGTCCTTGCCTTCACTGCTGCAGTATTCCTAACAGATGGGATTCCCTGCTGTGGAAGCCTGAATGTCTAGCCAGTCTATCAAAGACTACTTGTTGCTTTAAAAAGGTACACCAAATGTCACCCAAATGCTCCTTGTGTAAAGGTAACATTCAGGCCCACCATAATCAGAACTGACTGCCCCAGTAGAAACACAGTCCAAGAAACCCAAGAGGTAACCTGCACATGCAGGAAGGCAAAATACTAGGGGGATGGAGGGAGCGAATACTGCTACAGTGAAGCATGGACATCTACCATAATGTGGTAAGATTTTACACAACTGTACTATATCCTTACATTCACTGCTGCAGTATTCTAAACAGCCAAAGCTCACGAGGAAGCTTGGGAGGGGGAAAGCACAGAAGATTCCCCCTAAAACGTCATGAGGAATAGCACGAGCAAAACCATCCCTAGCTCTAGAGATAACAACCAACTTGTAGTGCTTGGTAAAGGTATGCACAGATGTCCAGGTAACTGCTTCAAGAATAGAATTAGTATCTAAGCCCTTGAAAAAAAGCACATGAACAAGCCACAGCTCTAGTAGAATGAGCCTTAACTAAAGAAGGAAGGCTCTTGCCATAAAAAGTGTAACAAAAGGAAATAGCTTTAGAAATCCAAGAATAAATAGTTTGCTTGGATACAGCAAGTCTCAAAGATCTAGGATGAAAATAAATAAATAACTGATCAGATTTTCTAATAACTTTAGTCTTATCCACATAAACCCCGAGTTACCTAAATCTGACAACACAGCTGGGCGAGCCTCCGGGTTTGTAACGACCTCAGGAGAAACACCCGGCAGAGGCTGAACAGCAGAAGATTCCGGTTAAGCATTTTTTCATCTTCTTCTTCCCTAATGGGTGACCCATGGAGTTTCCTTCCATTGTTTCTTTAGTGAGAGGCTTAAGATGCTAGTTCTCAAGATACAAAGAAAGAGAAGAACGTCTACTGCGAAGATTTTTCAGAACGAATGTCTGACAAATAGAACAAGACATATGGTCATGAGAAGCTCCTAGACAAAAAAGACACTTGTTGTGGCAGTCTTTATGGGAAGTCTGTCTCCCACACTGGCATTTACCCTTCCTGGATGACATTAACTGCAAGGAGCACAAAAAAGTAAGAAAAAACAAAATCCCCAATGGGTGAATTACCTGCAACTGCAATAGAAGTCAGCAAACAGGCATAGGTAGTCACTGGAGAATGAAATTCCTTTCAACTGGCAGAAAATAGATGTAGGTAAACAGACAAATGGTAGAAAGATTCATTCAGACTGGTGGCAAAGAAGGTCTGACTATGGTAGACCGGAACATCACCTTTATGCCCTATTCTATGCAAGGAGCGTTTGGGTGACATTCGTTGAACCTTTTAAAAACAACAAGTAGTCTTTGGTAGACTGGCTGGATGCTTGGGCTTACATGGCAAGGAATCCCATCTGTTACAAATACTGTAGCAGTGAATGTAAGGACATTGAGCTATTACTCTTGTGTCAGCAGTTTCAATCTCTTGTTCAAAGGCAAAACCAAGCTGTCCTTTTTACCAGTTGTAATTGTCAGCCCCTACCCAACACAAACAATATTATTAAAAAAAAAAACAAACAATAAATCCTTCCAAATTCACTTACTTTAGTTTCTCATCACTCATCTCCCCTGTACTTGCACAGACACACACACACACACACACACGCACGCACGCACGCACGCACGCACGCACGCACACATCTAACTTCCCCTGTAGTGAAAATCTTCAATTTAATCCACTTTCTAAATGAAGAAAACAGATAATTTTTATAATTCTTTAATAAAATAAAAGCAGTCAATGTACTGTCATGTCTTATAATCCTTCCTGACCTGTTTTCAAGAAATCAGTTGTGTCTTCACCTCATGATCTTATACAATTGCCTTGTATAATTCTGTTTTGAAATGTAATTTTCCATTCACTCTAATATCACATTTTCTTCCTTAACATCACAAAGGTAGTTCATAATGTGTCCTACTATAATAAATATTTTAAAAATATGATTTAGAATGATTGATAACTTTTCAAATTATGAGTTGTGTTTTATTTGACAGATATTTCTTCATAATGATATGAAGTGTTGACATTAAGTGCCTAGAGTTTCAGCACATTATCAATTAGGCCCACACAGCATGAAGTCTTTCAGGATTCCTTAAAGAAAGTTTAATGTCTCTTAGCAGATAGGAAACTTCTTTATTGACAATAAAAGCACCTCTCAAGAGGGAACTATGTAATAACAGTTACATAATTCATGGTGGGATCCCTCATTTGGAAAATTTAGTCCAGTATAAGAGAACATTTCCAACATTATGAATCTTTATTTGTAACAGTAAATGGTTCTCCATTACACTGAAATTTTAATAACTGCTACCCACATCACCACACAGGTGAATATTTCCTTTTCACTGTGACATTTTAACAACTGGTACCAAAGTTTCCAATATACTCTCAACAGGAACAGCACCATGAACTGCTGCACTGTCACCGCATTGGTCATAGGCTCATAAACTCATAGGATAGTACTAGGTAGGAAATTGGGGTAACTATTTACTGCCTAGTCAAGTACCCTAGGAAGGATGGATAGTATGTTTACCTTCCTGATGATAAGGGTGGTACTACTAAACCCGGTTGTAATGTTACATGAACCCATCCAACCATCAGAGCTTAACTTGACGGAAGCTAAGGTGTTACATCTTTTAACATATAAGGAATATTTATTCCTGATGTAGGGAATCCTTAGGGTTATGAAACTATTTTTCCAATAAGTCACGTGTATGTTAAGATGCAAGCTGAGAGTTTTGGAGTGAGTGTACCTAACAATATCAGTGTTTATGAGGTGAAACAGTAAAACAGGGTCCTTCACAGCTGGAAAAGCAAGACAGAGATCTCCACAGAGAACTCTATACTAGTTGGAAAAATTCAGACTATTAGATCTATCTGGATAGCTAGAGGAACCAAGAATTTTGATTCTCATCCTTAAGAAACACTGAAGTTTTTCAAGCTGGGTATATGTCTGCTAAGGTACATTTCAATTGGAGTGTTATACTCAATGACTGACATAATAATAGAAAAATATAGGGGGACCAAGACCTCTTTGCATCTTGAGGATATAGCCTTAATAAATAATGGAGCAATGAAAAATGTCTCCTAACTTTATATAATACTTGAGTAAAGTCAATTAATTGTCAATGAAAGTGCTTATATCTCTAATGCCTGGATTCACCTTTTAGCGGGGTGGCATTTATGTGATGATCAGTATGAAAGGCTTCTTTCCCAAATGCAGCTGCACTTTATTTTTTGGATTAAGTTCAAGGCCATGGAAAGAATACCAGGTACTGATGCAATCTTGCTCTTCTTCGAGAATATAAGAGCCTTTGAGGGAATCAGTAACTGTGTCTAGTTTGCAGGCATCTGCATACTTGTTCAGTCACAAAACCTGGACATCTATCTTCAAATAAGAGAAATAAATGCCAAGAGAAAGGGGACCCAACACAGGGATGCCACTAGTGACTAGTCTATTAGATGTGAGGGTACCATTGACTCTTACCCTGTGTGATCAGAGAACCAATTAGCAATTATTCAAGTACTAGAGAAGTTACTATTTACATTGGTGCATTTATCAACAATGCTTGTATGGGGAATCAGATTGAATGCATTAACAAGGCTGACATAAGTGGAATGGACAAAATGATCCCATCATGGCATTAGTCACACCCTCAAAAAAGTCAACAAAATTAAGCAAGGCCTACTCTTCACAAAACTATACTGACTATGATCAAGTCTTTGTAAGTTACTAATTTTACTGTTACTGAGATTGGCTAAGAGCCACTCCATGGTTTTTACAGATAATGCTACAGATGCTAATGTGGCGAAAAATTCCAGGGTCAGTTAGAACACTGCTCTTAAGCAGAGGCATCGCATCTGATGTTCCCAACCACTCAGGCACATACCCTGTGGAAAGGATTAGATTTAAAAAAGTAAAGGAAAGGTTTAGCAATAATGCAGTTTGTGCTAGCAATAAGGCAGGCTGGTATATTGTTAGAATCTAACTTTTCTATACATTGGTTGAGATAACTGTAAAAAAAAAGGTATGGGTATATCTGGTGGCTTTAGAGACTGAGTCAGCAGGGGACAAAGCATTTTTGAAAATTTGAATGCCCTTGGATAGGGTTATAAGGTAGGCTTTGGAGAAATCTGTGAATGTAATTGAACTGGTGGGCAATTTAAGACTAATTTTGAAGAAAAAGTCATTAAATTTGATCAAGGAAGGGGTAACAGTAGGTGTACAGACAAATGTAGCATTCATAAAGACAAGGCCAAGCATGTTTCTCCCTTTCATGGGTACTTGGACAATTTGATCTTTAAAAATGGTATTAATGAAATCTGGGAAATGCTGGGCATATTTATAGCTAAAGTCTTGTAATATTCTCAATTCATGGACAAATAATTAAAATCACCTAGAGTTATGTTACTAGGATCAATAGATGTGGAATTAGAATTCAACTTTTTGGGGGTACTTGCTGTGGCCTTCAAGTGACATTGAAAGGGTTCCATGATTGTCAGTTGTGTGATAATTTACTTTATCATTTTTTTCCAAATATTACCAAAATGTAAAGGTGCTCAAATTAAGAACTTTAAAGTCTATAGAACAAATTAATATGTGAGCAGGTAACAACAGATACTGCCTGCTACTCTCAGATGGCCTGTAAGAGTGATAGGTGAGGCACCATTTTGTAGAGGGAGTGTCATTAGAACACTAAAAGCAAGGTCCTTTAACAAGACATATATGAATGTGCTTCAGTGTTAGTAAAGCCTCCAGATCAGCCAGTTTACTGATCAGACTCTTTAGGCACAACCACCTTAGCACAGGTCCTCTTTGGAGTTTGGTGATAAGATCTTCCTATTTCCCAAACTGTTTTTACTTTGATAGAAATAAGTGGAGGATCACACAAAACACATGGGCAGGATTGCACTGAGGAGCAGTGATGAGTTTTTTTTTTTAGAGCTGATGATCATTGTGTCATGACTATAACTTTAGATAATTTCTGCAGAACCGCAGGGTGAGATCCATAATACTTGAAAAGAAAATCTGCTAGGAAAAGGCAAGACAATCTCTTTAATTCCATCTTGGTGTTAAAACGTAACATTTCACCTACGGGTTAGCTTCAAATACCAGGTCTTCTCTTCACGTCCTAAGATAAATCCTATTAATAGTTAGCACAAGCTCAGCTCAGCCCTAGAAAATATATGGACAGTTGTAGCTAAGAAAAAAGTCTATTTTGCATAAAAATTTAATACTATATGATGACAGTGTTTACCACAATTTATACATCTGTTTTAAAGGGATGAATCCCTAAAATATTTAGATTTTTTACTGTTTTTATTTTGTTCTCTTAACTGGATGAGTTACAATGACTCATACTGAATCCAAAAATAAGTTCTCTTGAAGGAAAAGTTATCATTCAGCATAGTTTCTAGAAGTCAGCCCAAATCTGCACTACAGTAGTCTCAACGTCACAGAAGGGCCTGACTTTAAGCAATCTGTACATTAACTGCTGAAAAAAGGGTCTTGTATGGACACAGAACTCACACTATACATTTATTAGTATAGGAGTTACTTACATAAATAAATAAAACAAAACAATGATGTAAATGTCCAGAAAACCACCTTACAGATAATAGCTTTCCTCAGCATTCATCATGGCTATGGCAATGGTACAAGACAAAGGCAGAAATAAGATTTTAGTTTTTATGTATAAAACAAGGGGAGGAAGGAAAACAGTTTTGTGTGTGTATTTTAAAATGTAAAAATAGCATAATATCAGAAGACAAGTCAGACCATACTAAGAAATGTCTTTTTCTTTAAAGAGATATAATCCACACAGGCAAACAAGCACTATATTTGGTCAAAAATGTTTCCTCAAGTATGAAATTCAGCATGACAATCGTTATCAAAAAAGATAACCAGTGTATCATTAAATAAATATTTGATCCTGTTTCTGGCCTCTTACATCATTACAAGCACATAGCAAAAAAGATTAGCACTACTGAGTACTAAGGCTCTTGTCTTTAATGCCTGGAAAACAGTCAGCAGGAGGTTAGTTGAGCCTGTTTTCATCAAGCATTTAATAACCCTAAGTTCCAAAAGTTCAGAAAGCTGTTGCCAAAATTCATATTTTCTAAACTGATGCTACCGTAGCTATTAAGAGTGAAACAGCTCATACTGGCTAAGCACAAATGCTTAAATCACAGCATAATGCACCAAAGGAAGCTGCAGCTTACAGATTTAGTTACTCACACTGTCCACTACTGGGTACTAAGCAGCTTCTGATGTCACTGAATCTTTTCTGCTCAGTACACAGGAAGGCTGTGACTCCTGTACTGATAAGCAATATTCACCTTCTATCAGTTATATCATGAAAAAAAAAAAAAACAAGGGCCCCAGGTTGCCTTCAGATGGTTAGGAAAACAGGTAATGTTCCATTAAAGGGAAAATAAAGTGAACAAATTCAAGTATACGTCATTAAAAGTACCTATTAAAAAAATAAAAAAATAAAGCAAACAAAAATGTCAGCATAAAGGACCTCACACTCAAAACTAATACACAGACAGAGTGTCTTGAGCTTGCAGTGCTGGTCCTGTCTATGGCCATGCTATTCTATACACTGAACTTACATAAAGCTCATCTTTCACTGCTGGCTGCCTCTGCTTACAAATGGAGTGACTGCTGGTTCCATCTTCTGTAGATTAAACTCATTCCTTAGCAAAGCCAATCAAACTGCTCTTATTTTCCCCAAATGTACCACCTATCTTTAAAGATGGGTAACAACATTGCTCACATGTTGAGCTTTCTACCTGTTTAGCTCCTGAAATCAGTCCCCATCTCCTGTTATTTTTTGACACTTTGTCTCCACTACCTGTCGATCAATAGCCCTGCTCCAGGACAACAGGCTATTCATTCCCCATCACCAGGACAGGTGTCGTCTGGGAGGGGCCATTGTGCAGACAGCCATCAGGGTGGTTTGAGGGTTTCTTCTTATGCTCAGATGTTGTCACCTGTGAACGCTTAATGAGCAGAGTGGAAGGAAAACGTGCAATGAGATGGCTGTGCTGGATGTCCCTCAGTTCTACAAAAGACATTGCCAGCAAACAACCCCATCCTCTTTCCCCAGACATGGCAGGTGTTTTTTGTTCCTCACCTTAGAAATCACAATTCCCATTGTGTGCCTTGAGTGTCTTCAACTATGTCCTTTTCTTTGGAGAGAATAGCAGGCCACCCCCATTGACTTCTCTTCCTTCCTGTCTGACTCCTTCAGTGCCAGAGATGCTATTTGAACTCCACTTGTCTAGGTTGCAGTAAGGTCTCCATACCACTGGGCTATGGAGCCAAGACTCCCGTTATTTTTTTTTTTTTAAATATGAATGATTCTCAGTGCCTGTGTGCATTTTCTCCTGGTATGCAAATTTCCTCCCAAAAACATATCAGTTGAAAGTCTTAAGTGTCTGTACATGCAATATTCATCATGGCAGATGAAGGTTGAAAATGGGGGTGTAAGATTATTTCACTTACTAATTTAATAAATAAATAGTTAGCAGCTTAATGTACATATGGATTATCATATGGCACTGGCTGCTGAAAAGATTACTTTAGCCCCCCTCCCCCGATAACTTGAGTAGCTAATCTATCATACCATCACTATGATATTTCTCAGTTTAGGGTCCCATATATAAAACACTTCATTGATGCAAAACTGAGCTTTAGGGGAGTAGAAGAGTTTTGGAAGGAGGGGTGCACGGGATACATTCCTGATCCACAGTCCAGCACTGGGAATCAAAGATGCTTCCTGGCACACAACATCACTCTGTGTTACATGCACTGAATGCACTTCAAGAACTTGAAAGAATGGCACTTCTGCTAATAAGTACAATTAATAGCAGGTGCTGTTTCCTTACCTTACAGTACTGCACCTGGTTTTCTGACTGGGAATATGTACAACCCTGCAAGGATTCATTCAGAACAAACTACAAGATGGACTCCTCTTATTATGTATTTTGTCTCCTCTATCTACAACTATTAGCACAACACTGGAGATTCATCATTCCCCAGTGTCGTGTCCCTGTTTCCAAGATGTAAACAACTACCTTATCCAGCTGTGTCACACATGCATCTGAAAGAAAAAGAAAAATCATCTTCTCACATACAACACACACACACACACACACACACACACACACACACACACACACACACACACACACACACACACACACACACACACACACATAAAACACATGCTGCCACTCCTACAGAGAGTTTGTTTCCCACATTTTTCCACACAAATACAGCGCATTATGGGTACCCCATCCCCACTGCTTTACCCTAATTTTTGATACTGGCAAGTAACCAGTCCATCATGTTCCCATGTCAGATGCGGAGGAAACTGCATATGATGCTTTTTAATCCTTCAGTACCCCAGTGCTGTACTCACAGCTAAGGATAATGCAATATCCAGCCATCAGTGTCAGTCCTCTCTATCTGGGACACTGGCAGGACCCCAGTGTGTTAATCAAGCTTATCTGAAATAAAAAAAAGCTATCCTCTCTCAATATATTTGTACAATTCAATGCAATAAGTATAGTTTAAAAAAAATGGAAAAAACAGATAAATAGGTTCACACATCTTGCATATAACACTAGGGCATCTATTCAGCTAATGCCATATTCTGAACTTCTAGATGATGGTAGATACCTAGACCAGAGGTGTTGTCCCAAAATAAAGGAAACTATTTTCATTGCTGTAAACCTCAAATAATTAACTAGTCCAGTGTTGTCTCCTCTAGTCCACAGTTACCTGTCCTTCCACTACAACCCCCCACTCATCGTTGTTGTATTATCTACGTCCTTAAACTGTAAGATAATCTTCACTCCCTGCAGCAGACTCATAAGGTGAAGTTAGTGCTGCAGTGCATGTCAGGAGGGATTCCCATTACAATATATTTCTACAGGCATTTAAATGCTTTGAGCCTAGAGTGTCACTATACCTTCTGTAGAATCCCAATCAATAAACTGTGGCAATGACATTGCATAATTATGTCCCACAAAGTAATTCCTCAGTTTCTATGTGACTGACTTCACTTTAAAGGCCAAGATTTAGACAGGGACATAAGACATGCATATTAAAATATGGTATGAATATATATATATATATATATATATATATATATATATATATATATATATATGTGTGGGTCTATATTACTTCTTTGAAGATGAAATTCCTCGAACCTGTGTTCATTGATCATTATTCAGTGAACGCTCCCGTCAGCAAACTTTCACATCAGTGAACATTTTACACACAAACAGAGTTAGTTGTCCACCACTCTGACCTTCACATATAGCATAGCAAACCTACCAAGGTGGGGGGCTGTGCCTCCCCACTTATACTTGCCAACTCCAGGATCGAACTACAGTGGGGAAAAAGGCAAATTTCCTACTGCTGGCCAACTAACTCTGTGCCCTGCATAAAACATTTGCTGATGTGAATATTCACTGAATAATGTTCGATGGATGGAGGTTTGAGGAATTTCATCTTTGACAAAGTAATCTAGAGCCTCACCAAGACCAACGACTGGTATTAGAACCATGGCCTTAAGCTCAATGCCAAAAAATGTGTCGTCATCCCCTTTGGGAAAAACCCAGTTCCCATGAATTACGACATGGATGGTAGTCCACTGAACACAGAAGGCGTTATAAGAGATCTAGGAACACAGGTTGACAGCATCCTCTCTTTTGACCACCACATTGCCACTTTGGTCAGAAAGCCCTTCTATGTGGCACATCTCATTACTAAGGGTTTTGCATCCAGGAAGAAAGAGGTCATTGTCTCCCTCTACTCTTCCCTCATTAGGCCAGTCATCAAGTAAAATGCCCCATTTGGCATGTACCTCACTAGACACCTGCAACAACTGGAGAGGCTGCAAAAGTAACTCACATAGAGGATCCAAGGCCTTAAACACTTGTCCTGTATAGACAGACTCAAAAAACTCCAACTATTCTCTGTCTCATATCCCCTATTAGAGGCGATCTCTCTTGACTTACAAAGCCATGACTGACCCAGCTCTGTTAGAAATGCTACATCTAAAGAAATCCCAATCCCTCCACACTACATGCTCCAGAGACCTCGACCTCATTACCACAATCAACAGAACAAGCTGGAGGGACAGGTTCATAAACCAAAGACTGCCCAGGCTATGGAATAGACTTCCCATACATGTCAAACAGGGCATCTCACTGGCCCTCTTCAAGAGAAATCTTGATGAGTGGGTGGGAAATAGAAAATTTACCCCGGGGATCATTCCAGTGGCTCTACTCGACAGAGACACTGGGAACTAAGGTCAGGTGGCATGATGCCAGGGTAATCCTATAGGTTAGGCTTGTAAAGGCTCCAGGGTCATTAGCCTAGTACACACCTATGAACCTATATATATATATATATATATATATATATGTGTGTGTGTGTGTGTGTGTGTGTATGTGTATATATATATATATATATATATATATATATATATATATACATACTGAAATTCAACAAAATTAATTAATTAAATCATTCTGGCAATGTTTTGAATATTTTGGTATGAAACTTACAGGTCCTTTAAGTATCTCAGTGAACATGGTAGTTGTACTTTTCAGCTCCAGTTTAAAAGTGACTTTTTTAACCAAATAATTTTATGTTCATGGTGTGAAATCATCTCAAAACATCATAGCTGGCTTTAGGTACCAGCGAAGCTTGCATTTGCTGGTAGTTCCTGTTCCTGGGCGTCTGTAACCAGAGCAATTTATCTTATTTTGATATATTACGTTTGTCAAACCAGCAAAAACCAGAACAGCAATCCTGTGTACTTAGTAAACTGAGTGGATAATAATTACCTATAGGATGAAAGCTCCTAAGGTTCAGGCACCACCTCTTCTGCTTTAAAATCCACAGGTATTTCTGCCTGTAGTAACAGTGTTTTGTCAGTTAGCAGGCTTCATAATTTCGTCAAATGTTTTAACACTGACATAGTGTCCTTGATTTAGTTAAATCCATCTAATGGACATTCTGTACACTAAAACTAATATCATAGTCAGCTTTAGGTCCATGATACCTGTGACTGTTGTGGGGGGGGGGTCCTCCAAACATCCTTAATTACGTGGGGGGCCTCACAAAAGCTTCTGCTGGTTACAGGATAATGAGAAAAAAATCATTCATTCTTATATTATGTGCTTTACCATAAAACATGTGCTATGACTCTGTTAGGATAAGGCCAGTAATCACTGAATGAGGGAGGTTAGCAGTAGAGATTGGCAGCCCAGAGTGACTGATCTCAGTGCATACCTGAGATTTTAAGAAGAGCAGATTCTCTAAATCCTCAGGAATTATTATATATTTAATGTAGTTTTATAAATACTGGCAGGACACCAGATACTATAACTCTTAAGCTATTTGCTTGAGAATACTGATGAGAGGCAACAATAATGGCAGAATAAAGGATCAAAATCAGAAAGACTTTTTAAATATTACATTGATTCACTTAAAAAGTTAATAGAATAACATGTTTTGCATTAATGTGTTTTTTTTTTGGACAACAGGAAGTACAAAACTCTAAAGTCTGGCATTATTGACTGTCTGCAATCCTGCATGATTTACAAGCAAATCATTTTTTACGAGGATCAGGACAAAAATATGAGGCAAAATCAGGTATATTCTATGACGTCAAGGAAAGTGACAGGTATGCATTTCTGAAGACTGTAGAAAAACAGTCACTGACCTGGTGTGGCAATTCTAGTGTCATACGATGTATTGCTGTTTGCTGAAATGTGTATCTGTAGAGTTCTTCCCACCTCTGAATAAACATTCTGAGTGTTTCCATTTTAAACTCACCAAAGAATGGAGCAGTGGGCAGCAGCACAGACTCTACCTGGTGCACTATGGGGGAAAGAGTTATATAAGCCAACCACTTTGGACAACTGCTGTGGTGTCCAGTACCCTCATGATAGGAGATAACAGATCACAGACTTCAAACTGTGGCAGGACTAGCCACTCAATGGTGTAAAATATGGCTCTAGGTGATTTGTTTGTGGTGACTAATGGGCATGAGTATTTGCCAGTCATAAGTGGGTTGAGGACCTGGCCTACTCTGACCTATGCCAGTGACCCATGCTAATGGTGGGAGGGGTGTGTGTGCTCCTATTGGCCAATGTGTGCCTGTCATAAAGCCCAGCAGCCCTGGGGCAATAAGCTACTGACCAGCCGGTGTCCAGTTGCCCAGCTTGGGTTACCTGGGATAGCTATGTTGAGCCAAAGTTGGACTTAAAACCAATCAACCTGCCAAACATGAACTAAAAATTGCTAAACTCAGTGTAGGTTCACTGACAGGATGCAGCTTGGAAGTGGATGACATGATGGTAAGAAGGAGGCTGGACATCCTAGGTATACAGAAGACAAGATAGAAGGGCAGTCATTTGGCTTGAGATCCAGAGTCTAAGACTAAGGGAGGAGGGTGGGCTGTAAATGGTGCGGGAATTGTGAGGGAGTGGCTTCAGAAGACAATGAAGGATGTCGTCAGTATTAGTGACAGACTCATGGAACCAGACTCTAGCATAATATTGGTCAGGATTCATAATCTCAACCTGTGCCCCACAGCAGGATTTTGACAGTGAAGAAAAGAGTGCATTCAGACAGCAGTTACAGGAACTACTAGATAAACAGGTCAACAGGAACTGGTGTTAATAATGGGCAACTTGAATGCACATATCAGAAAAAACTGAACAGGATATGAGGACTGCCTGGGTCCACATGGGTGGTGCAATGAGAATAAAGAAGAAGAGGCCATTCTAGACTTCTATCTGGCAAATGGCTAGACAGTAGCCAACACATGGTTCAGAATGTGAGACAATCACAAAATCACATACAAGAGTGGCCAACATGCAAGGCAGGTAGACTTCTTCGTAGTAAAGAAAGGGCACTGAGGTAGAATCATCAATTGCAAAGTCATCCCCAGTGAAATAGTCGGCCCACAGCATAAACCACTGGTTACCAGAATCAGCTGCAAGCAGTGGTCAGAGAAGAATCTAAAATCAACAGATACAGGCAGACCAGGAAGTTGACTGGACAGAAAGCACAAAAGTTCAAGAAATTACTCAGGGGTCTAGCACCTCAAGAAGAAGAGGAAGTAGATAGAACTGAAGAAGCTCCTGCGTGATTTTAACTACCCAACCACTGGCCGGAAGAACTACTTGAGCCAGAAGACAAATGTTCAAAGATTCCTTCACTTCGTCAATGCCAGTGCCTTGGACCAGCTGGTTGACACCCCCACAAGAGGTGACAACATCTTGGACTTGGTACTAACCAACACAGGAAACCACTGCAGCATCCACACAGTGTCATCATCCCTGGTAAGATCAGACCACAAAGCCACCCCCTTCGAAGTCACCATCTGACACCCCCCCAGCTAGGATTAAACAAAAAACTTCTCTAAAGCTAACTGAAGCCTCCTGAGGGAAGGTGTAAACAGCATCACAACCCCCTCCCCAACAGTAAGAACTGGCACTAATGTCCAAACCTACACCAAAGTACTATATGACCACTTATATAAATGCATGGATTCAACAATACCTGACAGGATGAAATCCTCCTCCTCAAGGAAGAGTAAACCTGTTTGGTGGACATCAGCTATAAATAAACTTTACAACAAAAGGAAAAAAAAGTGGTGTCAAGGACCAAGAAGGAACAGGTAACAAACTGGAAGCAAGCTCTTCTTGGCTTAAACAGGCAAATAAGGATATCAGTGAAGTCCTCCAAAGCTAATTTTGAGTCCACATTGGCCACATCTATTAAATACAGTCATAAGGCCTTCTTCACATACGTCCGCAATCTAAGGGGAAACACCCAAATCTGCTCAGAACTGATGTTCAAGGACATCACATATACAAATGTTGTGGATATAGCCAACCTACTGGAAGACAGGTTCAGTGGAAACTTCACCTCTCTGTCCACCCCATCAGTAATCCAGGATATCCCCAGCACCTGCCCCCCACCCCTTATATCTAGAGAACAAGCCATTACTGCCCTCTCAAAGGCTAAAAACACAGCTTCCATGAGACAGGATAACATCCCAGGCAGCATCCTGCATCAACCCAGGTGGGAACTTGTGGCACCATTAGGCATCCTATTCAACCTCAGTCTCAATACCCAGTTTCGTCCCAGCAGAATGGAGGCCTGCCACCATCATCCCTCTGCATAAAGGTGGAGTGTCCACCAATCCAGGCAATTATAGGCTCGTCAGCCTAACTAGCTTGATTTGCAAGGCAACAGAATGCATTATCATGGACCACATTAACAAGGACATCGGCAACCTCCAAATGCTTGATCCCACAAAGTTTGGTTTTGTCAAAGGGAGGTCATGCCTGTTTAATTTGGTAGACTTCTTTGAGTCAGTCACCAAAGCCATAGATGAGGGAAAGATGATGCACACTGCCTACCTTGACTTGGCCAAGGCCGTCAACACTATTCCCCACTTGGGCATAATAGATAAACTATCCCAGCTTGGCGTAAATCCATATGTGACCAGATGGGTAGCTAACTGACTCACTGATAGAACTCACTCAGTCAAAATGGGATCGATCTTGGAGCCCCTACTGTTTAAGATATACTTCTCCAAGGTGCAAGCCAAAACCAGAGGTCTATGGCTGACCAGGTTTGAAGATGACTGCATGCTGGGCACTGTCTTCAACTCCCCTAGTGATGTAGACATGCTACAGGAAGGTCTCACAAAGACAAATGACTAGTGCCAGAAATAAGGCCTCAAACTAAACACCAAAAAATGCATCATCATCCCCTTTGGGGAGAGTGACACCTCCACAAGTGATCACATTAATAACAATGTCCTAAGCATTCAAGCAGTTGTGAGGGACCTGGGCACCCAAGTTGACAGCAATCCAACTTTTGACCACCATGTTGCCTCCCTGTAATCCTCCCTTATCAGGCCCATCATCGAGTATAATGCCCCTTTTGGCATGTACCTCGTGAAGCACATGCAACAGCTGGAGAGACCACAGAGGTTCCTGACCAGGAGAGTCCAGGGCTTCAAAAATCTATCCTACACAGATAGGCTAAAAGCCCTGTCCCTCTACTCTGTCTCATACAGACTCCTCAGAGGTGATTTATGTCTGGCATACAGAGCAGTCTCTGACACCACTTTGATGAAATTGCTGCATATCCACAAGCCAAACTCCACTTGCGTGACCCATGTGCAAAACCTCAACTTGGTCTGTGACATCAATAGCACTTTCTGTAGGGACAGATTTGCCTCCCAGTGACTCCCCCCATCTGTGGAATAGACTCCCGCTCCACATTAAGCAGAGTACGCCATTATCCCTCTTTAAGAGGAACCTGGATGACTGGATGAGAAATAGAAAATACACCCCTGGGATTCCACCAGTGTCCCTGCTGGACAGGGGCATCGGGTGCTGAATTGTGAGAACATGGGCTAATTTATTGGCTAGACTTATAAGGGCCTCAGGGCCAGTAGCCTAGTAACTTGCTATGATGCTATTATCCTAGAAGAATGGGAATGCCTCAAAACAATATATGTGAGGACTATAGAACAGACATGTGGCTAAGCCAGGTAGGGAAATAAAATACATAATGAAAGCTGGTGGTGGAATGCAGAAGTCCAGGAAATCGTCAAAAGAAAGAAGGGATGCAGGAAAAAGTGGGAGACAGAAAAGAAGGACCAGGCTATGAAGGAATACTGGTTGGCTAACAAAGAAGTTAAGAAAGGAGTTGCAATACAAAGACCAAGGCATCAGAGGCACCCTTCCAGTATCGAGATAGTAAGTCAGTAGATGACACAAAGAAACTATATCAGGTTGGTAGTCAAAGGCAGAAAGATAAAAAAACAACAGACAGGAACTGTCCAAAAGTTTAATAAATCTCCAGTGCTTCGGCAAAGCCTTCAAGGAGCCTTCATAAAGGTGCCAGCAACAACCTGCTCACTAGTCCACAGGACATCAAACACAAATGGAAGGAGTACTTCCAGCAGCTTCAGAATGAAGAAAACTGCATAGAAACTGTACTGCCCGAGACATAACCTACAGTGAGAGAAGAGGAGGAGCCCAATATAGAAAGAACAGCACTAAGGAAAATGAAGTCTGGGAAAGCAGCAGGCTCAGATGAGGTCACAGCAGACATGATAAAGATGCTTGGTGAGATAGGGGATAAATGGCTCCTAAGGGTACTCATAGCAGTGTGGAGAGAAAGGCATATTCCAGATGACTGGAGAATAAGCATACTAGTGTCAGTGTTCAGGAAAAAAGGGGACATTCACAGCTGTGGGCAGTACAGAGGTATCAAACCCCTGTCACATTCCGTGTGAGTTCTGGAGAGGATGCTTGATAAACAATTATGCAGAGTAGTAGAAAATAAGATGGGAGATGAGCAGTTCAGATTCAGATCAGGATGCAACTGACCCAATATTTGCAGTGAGACAGATAGTTGATAAGAAGATAGAGATGAGGAAAGAGTCCGACTGGGCATTCCTAGACTTGAAGAAAGCATATGACAAGGTCAAAAGAAAGCTGATTTGAACAGTGCTGTGGTGGTTCAAAGTCCCAGAAACACTGATATAATTAGTATAAGCTATGTACAAGGACCCAATGACTCAAATACAAACAGTGTTAGGTCTCACAGAAGGGTTCCCAGTGGGAGTGAGAATGCACCAAGGTTCATCGCTGAGTCCACTTTTGTTCATACTGGTGAAGAACTACATTAGTAAACAGGTTGGACGGGACAGATCACAAAGGTTGCTGTATGCAGATGATGTGGCATTACAGGCAGTATCTGAGAATAACTTCAGCAAAGGATATGGGAATGGAATGCAAAACTGAAGTCAAATGGAATGAAACTGAGTACAGATAAGACAGCTGTAATGGCAGCAAATGATGGATTTCAGAATAAGCTAAAAATTGAGATAGAAGGGAAAATAGTGGAACAAGTCAACAGCTTCAAGTATCTGGGAGGGGTGGTTGGGGAAAATGGATGCTGAATGAGGGAGTCAAAGTTAGAATTAGAGGGGCTGCAGCCAACTGGCACAGAGTGCCTGGTGTAGTGTATGGCAGAAGAATGTCAAAGAATCTGCAAAGTAAGGTGTACAAAACAGTGGTGTGTCCAGAACTACTATATAGTATGGAAATCTGGGCAGTAAAGGCAGAGTGAATGAGGAAGCTGGAGGTGATGAAGATAAAGTGCCTGAGATGTGTGGTAGTGTGCTCACTGCTGGACAGACGCAGAAATGAGGACATAAGAGGAGAAGCAAAAGAAGCTCCAGTTGTAGAAAAGGTAAAAAAGCAGATTATGGTGGTTTAGAGATATGTACAGAAAAACAGAAAACAATCTGGTAATGAATATTTGGTACAGATAAGAAGAAGGCAAGAGGAAACAAGGGCATCTAGCAAAGAGGTGGATGGATTGTGTAAGAGAAGACTTCCAACAGTCAGGCATGAATCTCGAAGAATGTAGGAGAGTGGCTTTGAATAGACAGAGAGATGGCAACAGTTGACATGACACCCCAACTCCATTTAGAAAATGGGAAAAGAGGGGGGTAGATGGTGATGATGATGATGATAGCCAGGTAAATGTGTTGAAAGGATGGAAGGAAAAGTAAGCTTAAACAGCAACACTGAATTTCTTTTCTCAATCACAATTATTGTAAAAGTTGTCATCAAATGAAAAAGGCTGTATATAGCAAAAAAAAAATTAAAATATACTTCAAGCCATAGAAAAGGCCATAGCTTCTTGAAAAAGCTGAACAGTAAAGCAAAATGTGAGAAAAGGCAGAAGAAAAAGTAATTTGCATGGTGTGGGGAGGCCAGAATGGGTAGAGAACAGGGGGTTAGCATAGGAGGATGTGTGCAGGGGGTGAAACAGTAAGTAGTGGGAGGTTGCCATGGAGACCTTTGCCTAGGGCATCATTTCACCTTAGGCCAGCCCTGTACATAGCGTTGTTGTAATGTGTCATCAATGCCACTAAATGCTAGCCAGTGTCAATATTCCTCTGTGAAATGGCCCAATGTTATGTGATACACAGGCCTGTCAAATTGTAAGAGTATTGTTGCTACAGTTCTGTATGTGCATACTACTCATAAAACTCTGCTGCCTAAACTAATACACGCTCTGAAGGCGTGGCAGTGAAGAGTGATACCTAGACTGAAAGTGTCTGGGAGCCCCTAACTTAACACTTGCAGGGGGGCCCGCAAAATGCTAACACTGGCCCTGCAAAACATAATGCAACAATGTTTACTAATTTATTCATGGAACAGGACAGAAAAAAAGAATATGGTAAGATTCTGGGGCAAAAATATTAGTCTGCTCTTAATATGGCAATTGTAATCTTACATTTTTCAGCATTTTCAGCTGAGAATGATGGAATGCTAAATTCATCAGACCACATCACGAGTCCATACTTAACATGTACAGATTTTCACAGAATTTCCAGATTTTTGCCTCATATATTTGGTACATTTTTCATAAAATTGTGGTTTTCTAGCAAATTATTAGCAAATTATTGATGATTTAAGTCAGAAAATAATGGCAGACATTTGAGTTTCAGACTTCATATCCTTCAGAAAATTCATGTTAATGCAAAAAGTGTTATTCTATCTACTTTCTAAGCTTGTAACAACAATATTTAAAAATTGCCCCTATTTTGGAGCCTTTGTCCCCCGATTTTTTATGGCTTTGGCCAGATTTCTTGCTGTAGGAGGCTGAGAAATATGCACGAGTCTCATAGCTGTCACTAGATTCTCAAGGCCAGTTTAATGTTGTTTAGTCCAGAAAGGGATTTTATATGTGCTAAGTCATTTTCTGTATAAAATATGACATTTATTTTGATGTTTATAGAATAAGCATGTAAAATATAAGTGGCAAAAATGTTGGGACCCATCAGAGTTATGAACATACATTTAATTTGGTGAATGTTGTTTGTTTTTTTGACTTTTCCTGGTTAGGGGTCACCACAGCGGAACTCCGGTCCGCTAATGATTGGCAGTCGATTTTTTTGGTGCCGAGTTGCCAGCCCGGCACCCAACCTTCAGCGAAGGCACGCCCATTCACGCATGTCTTTCGGAGGCCACTCGACCGCGGAGAGGACATGCAGACTCCACACAAAAGGCACTCCAGCCGAGAATCGAACCTCTTGCTGTGAGGTAACAACACTACCACTGTACCACCACGGATATATTTAATTTGGTGAATGTATACCCATATTTCTTTATGTTAGTTTTACTGCTGAGCTGGCTGATTATTAATACTCTTCCCCTCAGTTGGACAGTATCCATTTGTTCTTTCTCTCCGGGGATTTCACCCAGAGCTGAGGTGAGAGCTGGCCAAGGTTATCATGCAGGTAGCCATGATGGTGCCTTATGCTTTCATCAGTGTCCTAGGAATGATAGCAATTTTAATGATATAACTTTGTTCCCTCGGTTGAGTGATGAGTGTGCCATGTCAGTGCATGGCCTACAATACCTTCCCCTTCAGACTGCACAAGTCTGATTACTTCCTCCGAAGGATATTATGCATCGGTGGCTTGTTGATCCTAATGTCCATCCCCAGGCTGCCCCTCTGTAGCATTGTCCCTCTTATGAGTGACAGTGGCTGTGTATGGAGCTAGTTCTGCTCCACCTTGTCACAGGATGGGCTTGCCAATGCTCCCTACTAGGGCCATCATACACCCAAGCCGCTATTGAAAGCTGGATCACATGGGCTGTAGTTAGGGCTTTATCCCTCTTTGTCAGCAGCACTGGAACATCATTATAATTTTGCTAGTTTTCCACATTTCTCACATAACCCATTACATACAGATTCCTTTCGGAGCATCTTACAGCTGTGACACTTATGAAAATAAGACATTGCCAGCAGAATGAGGCCAGGACGCCCAATGTGTCAGTTTGTGCAGGTAGTCCCTAGGACACTGAGCTAAACTGCTCCTTAGTGTCCCTCTCCAGTATTTCATATCCTCCATCCTTTATCCCACTTCCTCCTCCCCCTTTGTTTTATCTGCTCTGGACCATCTCTGCAGACTTGCACTTTACCACCTACTGAGCAGGCATTTTCAGTAAGTAAATATTTAGTCTGTAAAGCAAATTCGTCTTGCTGAAGTTCCAAATCTGCCGTAAGAGGCTGCTGCCTGCTATGCAGCCTCCGTGACCTGTCATGTGATGTTATGTCCACAAACCTCATCATTCCTTAGTCTCCCCAGTCCTTCTGTCTTTTAAGCTGTGTATATTGACAGCAACCCATTTACCTACTTAATGTAGATTTGAATGCATTTAAACATGTTATTTCAATTCTTTGAAATTCTCTTATAGCTTAACCTCTCTCTCTCTCTTCAGCAAAGAAATGGAGGGTCACATTCATCACTCCAGTTTGAGGAACAATAGAATAATGATGTCCATCTCGGACCCACATCTCCTGCTGTACACTATACACACAGTTTGCATTGGGTGATTGCTACTGGACTGAGCAGACCAGTTTATTCTTGATGACATCATTACTCCCAAGTCCTTTTCTTCTGTTTTCATTCTCCTAAACTTTCCATGATGGAAATAGACTCTGCGTCAGTTATTCTTTCCAAAATGCATACTCGTGCACTTCTGAGAAGTAAACTGTAGCTACTGTCCCTCTGACCATTCCATGAGCCACTCCAGGTCAGTCTTTATCTCTGTACCTCATTTTATGATGGCTTCCATCTTTAGATCATTTGCAGCTAGGGCTGTCTCATGAAACAGATGATACAAGATATCAGGCATGAAGATGCTGAACAGAGCATAGCCTAATAATGAACTTGGCACCACCTTGCTCCTTACCAACCTAGCAGATGATATAATCCTCTAACCAACACTTTTCTCTGCTTCTTAGTCAGCATTTCATTTCACAAGGAGCAGCACGTTCATTTCAAGGCCTAGTTGTGCTGCCTATAGATACATTTATTTTATGTATTTATATTTGTTTTCCAGGGTAGAGCACTGATATCCATGGACCTTTTTAAAGACTCAGCCTGGGAGCTGTGCCTGGTTAAATTACTTGTTCAGAGTCACACAGTTAGGCAAAGGAGTCTGAGGGAATCAATCCGTGCACCTCAAGACCACAGGAAACAGCTCGTTAACAGCTCCTTAATCATCTAAGCTAACTGCCAGACACATTTTATGTCACCAAGTCATTATTCACTGATGAGGACTGGATAACAAACTGCATTCCTATGGGACTTATATCAGAGTTTGTTTACTAATGCCAAATGGTTGCCAAACTACTTTGATGTGAGCTCCACAGGAAAGTAAATTGCATTTCATTAACAATTAGTAAAGAATTCTGCACTGGGAAGAAGTCCACATAATTCAAAATATCCTTATAT
Organism: Protopterus annectens; assembly: GCF_019279795.1. NCBI lineage: Eukaryota > Metazoa > Chordata > Ceratodontiformes > Protopteridae > Protopterus > Protopterus annectens. The sequence goes on along the minus strand of NC_056748.1, from coordinate 20,710,600 downwards.
TCTTTTGCAAAACATAAGTATATTTTTTCTTAAACAACTTTCCACCCTGCTTGTGTAAGCTTACTTACCTGACAATGATTCTGGGATTATAAATGACTCATTGTCTTTGTCAATAGCTTTCTAAATACGTTGGGTGGCCAGTCTACTAGTTTCAGTCACTGATGTAAAAAAAAAAGAACATTCAGTGCTATATAGTTTCCAAAAGAACATGCACTGCAGTTTTCCAGCCTTCCTATATATTGACAGCTTTACTATGACACTGGCAGTTGCCCAGTCTACAGTTGTTGGCTACTGAAATAAGAAAAACTGTTCTTTTCTAATCATAATAAGACATCATCTTCATCCCTCAACTGCAGTTTCTGACCCACAATTGTAATCAAATCCCACTTTAGTGACACTGCTGGATATTAATCCAACCATGTTAAGTTGCTGAAAAAATTAAAACATCCCTTAGTCTTTTTCACATTTAACAATGAAAACACTCCATCACTGTCTCTTTATCCCACATTTCCTACATGAGGCCCATCATTCCCATATTACCAGTACTTACCGTATGAAATGCGGGGTTCTTTTTCCCAGAGTATAATGACATCATTACTCCTGGGCAGCACGTTAAGATAAAAGCTTATAAGGGAAGCTTCAATTTCTTTCGTGGGAATTTTAGCTAATGGCTACAACTCAGCCTTTCTTGAAATACGATTAATATAAAGGACCTCAACTCATGAACTAAGCGACTGCTATTATATTGTTTAGTCACTGCATGAAATAATCTTTCAGACATGCATTTATCTTACTGACAGCACCATTCAGATGTCAGGTTCTCTTCATCACAAAGTATTTTCTTTCTCTTTAAAAATGCTTAAGTATTTTTCTTTTTGCTTTCTGTCTGTAATGGATTCTCTCTCTCTCTGTCTCTGTCTCTCTCTCTCTCTCTGTCCATACTAAAGCAAAAATACCAAACAAAAAACTCTTGATGACAACAAAATGCCGATACCAACTAATCCTGATAAGTAAAATTGCTCATAGGTTTATAGGTGTGTACTAGGATAATGGCCCTGGGGCCTTTACAAGCCTAGCCCATAGGATTACCCTGGCATTGTGCCACCTGACCTTAGTTCCCAGTACCTCTGTCGAGTAAAGCCACTGGAGTGATCCCTGGGGAGAATTTTCTATTTCCCATCCACTCGTCAAGATTTCTCTTGAAGAGGGCCAGTGAGGTGCTCTGCTTGACATATATGGGAAGTCTATTCCATAGCATGGGCAGTCTCTGCGTTATTAACCTGTCCCTCCAGCATGTTTTGTTGATTGTGGTAATGAGGTTGAGGTCTCTGAAGCGTGTGGTGTGGAGGGATTGGGATTTCTTTAGATGTAGCATTTCTAACAGAGCTGGGTCAGACATGGCTTTGTAAGTCAAGCAGAGATCGCCTCTAAGTACGCGATATGTGACAGAGAATAGTTGGAGTTTTTTTAGTCTGTCCATATAGAACAAATGTTTAAGGCCTAGGATCCTCTTTGTGAGGTACTTTTGCAGCCTCTCCAGTTGTTGCAGGTGTCTAGTGAGGTACATGCCAAATGGGACATTGTACTCAATGATTGGCCTAATGAGGAAAGAGTAGAGGGAGACAATGACCTCTTTCTTCCTGGATGCAAAACCCTTAGTAATGAGATGTGCCACATAGATGGACTTTCTGACCACAGTGGCAATGTGGTGGTCAAGAGACGTTGCTGTCAGCGTGTGTTCCCAGATCTCTTATAACGCCTTCTGTGTTCAGTGGACTACTATCAAGGTGGTAATTCATGGGAACCTCTGAACCTCTAGTCTGCAGCTCTAATAATACCAACAAAAAAACACAAGTCACCCACATTAAACTTATGACCAAAGAAAGACAGCCCGTATCCTTTTGTGATCAGTTTGTTTAACTAAAAGTGTGCATGTACATGTATATAAATACAAATAAAATCTCCAAAACATAACAACACCATCAGACATAATTCGTCTGAATAGTGGTATAGTTAGAGAAAGGGTTTTCAGAAGGTAATGTAAAAGGCTGGAGTTAGGTGCATAGGTAGGGATAAGGTTCCAGTAAGTTTACATGACTGAGGATGGGCAGGAGGCCTTTGACCTTACTCCTAACCCTAATCCTGCCACTGTCCCAACCCTATACTTGCACTTTTCTTTATAAAAATCCTTTCCCCAAACAGTATCACTATTCAGACAAAGCAGGCCTTGTGCACTGTTATTTTGTTTTGTTTCTCTCAGATTCATTGTTCAAAAAAAGAGAACATTTGTTTGTCTTTTTTGATTGTGTTAGTTTGGCTAATTGAGTGTTTATATATAGAGTGTTTGTTTGCTTTTGCAACTATGTCTGAAGAGGTTCTAATTTAGAATGAAAGTGCTTAACAGTTGCATTTTTGCCTGTATTATTTTTGTTTGTTCTCTATTAAAAGTATATTATTTTGTTTTTTAAAGCCAGTTTTATCTTATTACATCTTTCTTTATATCGGATTTTTTGATTCATTTGAGTGTTTTTTAAATGAGTACTTAGTGGCTTTACCAACCTGTAGCAATCGATGAAAGTGGTGGCAATCTTTCTGCAGGCTGCCAACTTTACCTGTATTTATATATACATATAGCTATTTTTGTGCCCGGTGTGGTCGCTTAGTCTGGTACACCTAAAATATAAAAAAACAAACAAAAAATCTCTTTTTTACATTATATAACACACATGAAGGAAGACAAAAAAAGTATTTTCTTTTTTTGTAGCAAGCAGTTGCTACAGTTTGTAACACACAACACTACATTGAGTTTTGAGTGTAAATGCAATATTGGCAGTTTGAAATAAATGTCGGTATGCTCTGCAGATTGCTCCCCTTGACACACTTTAAGAACCCCGGAAGCTGTCCCCTTAGCCCCAGCCTAACTATGCTACTGATGTACACACACACACACACACACACACACACACACACACACACACACACACACACACACACACACACACACACACATTTTATTTGCTCTACTTCCAAGATGGTATGATCTTGGAGATAAAATACTACATGAATACTAAACTTAAGCGGTAAACATATCATTATAATCTGTGGCAACCAGACAACTTCAAGAAAAACAAAAACGCATTATTCAACAGTCCATTTTCTGTAAACAAAAACAAGTAATCAGAGTTTAAGGATATGCAATAAGACTTATACTGATTAAGGTGGCCTAGAAGCAACTGCACAGAGATATGGATTCTAGGTGATTAAGGAAACTATGCCTAAAAGAAGATAAGATGGGGACATTTCTGAATAGCTTAGGTGACAGAGTTCCAGACAGTAAGACACATTTTATAGAAGGACATTTTACATGAGGCTACAGTAACTGATGACATAAACAAAGTAAGGGAGCCTGGTAAGTGGCACCTAAGGATGTAGTAACAAGACACAATTGCTAGTTTGCTGGCAAGTGTGGCACATCATTTTGAATTAAATAAGTTTATAAAGAAAGAAAACAAACAAAAATGCAACATCTCTAGTAATGTGGACAGTGCTGGTTGAGTTAAGGAGGGTAGTGTAGTATGTTTTATTAAGTGTTGTTCTGCAGATGAGAAGTTTCAAAAAGGGGTTAAAAGAAATACATATTCCAATTTAGGGATTAGGATATTCTTTGCTATAAATATGCATTCTTCATGTGTTTATAGGCATTTTTTAGCTGGTTCAGAACTTTGTTACATATTAAATTGGAGTAGTGTGGGAATTTTATATATATATATATATATATATATATATATATATATATATATATATATATATATATATTGTGTGTGTGTGTGTGTGTGTGTATATATATATATATATATATATATATATATATATATATATATATATATATATATAGGTCTACCAGAGAACAACGAAAGCTCAAAATGCCGACAACGAGAACACCGACACCGGAAGACCGACAATGGAAATAATCGACAGTTCGAAATCCCGATGCTGAAAACACCGACATGCGAAATGAGAGTGACTGTGTAAGTATGCGATAGTGATGGACTTTAGGGTTAGGGTGCGGGTAAGGTAAGTGTGCGTTAGTGACGGACTTTAGGGTTAGAGTGTGGGTAAGGTAAGTGTGCGATAGTGACGATTTTTAGGGTTAGGGTGTGGGTAAGGTAAGTGTGCAATAGTGACAGACTTTAGGGTTAGGGTGCTGGTAAGGTAAGTGTGCGATAGTGACGGACCTTAGGGTTAGTGTTTGAGTTAAGGTTAGTGCATAGATAGTTGTGTATGTAAGGTTTAGTGTAGGTTTGTAAAGTTTTTGGTGTGCTTGTGTTGTGTGTGTTTTTTTATGTAGGTATTGGGTAGGTTAATGGGATGTGTGAGTTATGTGGGTAATGGCGTTATGGGATGTTGCGGTGTAGTGGGATGTGTGTGATTTGCCGGTATGTTCTTGATTATGTTTTAGTTGTGATAGTTTATTTGTGTGTGTAATTTTGTGTAGTAGTTTGTAAGAATGCTTGGTGTTGTTTACGTTGATGTTTCTGTTTGTGTTTTGCGAGTCAGTGTTATGGTGTTTGGTAATGTGGACTGTCGGTATTGTGTGGTTTCGGCATTTTGGTGTCAGTGTTTTGGCTGTCAGGCTTGTGGTATGTTGGTGTAGTGTAGGGGTTCTACATATTATATATATATCTATCTATATATATATATATATATATATATATATATATATATATATATATATATTCTTGGGGACATAATTACTACAGGAGGTGTTTGGTCTGTTATTTTTAAGGTGGAGTAGAAAGAAAGTATTTGACTGGTCCAAAAGGCCTTACAGTTTGTTTTACAGTTAAGTGATTGCACGTTTGTGTATCAGTGATGTATGTAAAAAAACAGCCTGAAATACTAGCTCTGACAGTTTATATGTGTTATTCCCTTCCAGGAGTAATAAGTCATTTGGCTTAAAAAATAGTGCTTGGATTGTAGGAAGCTGTAGGTCAGTTACTAATGACAACAGGGAATAAAGCATGCCCTAGAACTGAGACCTGTGGTGACAACTGGATAAATAGAAGTGCACTGGGAATGGGAAAAAGAAGAATTAAACAGGATCTGAACTGTTCTCTTTGCAAAACAGAGCAACTGATAAGAGGATTTCTGGGGCAGAATTCGATACTGTGGATTGAGAGAAGGGAATGATCGACTTAGTCAAAAGCTATCTATAAATCGATGAATGAAGCCACTGCCAATTAGCCTTTAATGACAATTATGTAAATACTATAAATGCCCTGGAAATGAGCAGCAGGTGGTCTATATCCTGGGCTAAACCCACAATCGTGGGAGGACTGAATCTCAAACTGGTCAGCAAAGTATCGAATTTGTTTATAAATGCATTTTTTTCAAATATGTTAGCTAGTATGAAAAGGATGGCAATTGGTCTGAAATGTACAAGGCTGGATTAGTTGTTTTCACCAGCGAACTTATTATTGTAGATTTTTATTCCAGTAGTATGATACCAGTTATGAAGGAAAAGGTTATGGACAGACTACAATGGCAAGGAATATAAGAGTAAGATTTCTTTTAAAGGAGGAATGAAGAGGATTAGGAAAAGCTGCTTTATAGCTTTGAAGTTTGAGAATGATATATTTACTTGGTAGAATGATCATTAAAATAAAATTGCTGGTTAAGGAATATATTAGAAAAGAGAATTACAGAGGTTGGCTAGGGGTGATAGAGAGGGCACTGTAAGAGGCCTGGTAGAAGTGAAATAGTTTGCTACATCGTTTGCAAACTCATTATGTGAAAGGGACACACCATCTTTCTGAGCAATGAAAGTTTTTGCCATATCTAATTTTTTTTTTCCGTCCAGTATACGGGGTGTTGATGGCATTTCCATTGAAGTATTATAATACTTGGACATTAACAAGCCTACATGTTTCTGCCAAGAAATTTGAAAGACGCCATGCCTTACTGGCTGGAGGTCTATGTTTATACCAGTTTTGAAAAAAGGTGATTTGACTTATTGTGGGAATTATCACACTACAATGCCAACATGATTCTTCTCAAGATTATTTGGTGGAGATTACAGCCACAGTTAGGAAATGAATTTTCAGAAGTGCAAACAGGATTCATTCCCCATACATTTTTTTTATTTACTTTTTTCCCTTTTTTTTGAAATTTGTCTTTTAGAGGTACTGTTGTAGAGATCAGAACTCCAGAAGTGGAGTTCTGAGATGTACCAAGGCCCATTGAAAAAAAAAAAAGAAAAAAATCAACTTACTGCTTTTGCTGGGCTATTTTCAAAACAACCTGGCATTATGTCTATTCGAATTTGGGAATAAAGCGATTGATCACACCTTTTTTCAGATTTTCCTGCCTTATGCAGAAAGTAGAAATATCTCAAAAAACAGCTCATTAAGGCTGCTGTATGAAGCAGTGAGGAGACATTTCTATTGGCTTAGGCTGCCTCAGGTGACTGGCTGAGATTGAAGCAGCTTGAGACAAAGAGAAAGAGAGAAGTAATGGATTATTGTCAAAAGACGAGCATGGGAGTAAGAGTTTTTTTAATACTAGTCGTATGTGTGACACTTATCTAGTATGTTTCAAAGTAAGTATTTTATTATCTATGTGTATGTGTGTTTGTGTGCCTGTGTGTGTGTGCCTGTGTGTGTGCTTGTGTGTGTGTGTGTGTGTGTGTGTGTGTGTGTGTGTGTGTGTGCACGTGTGTGTGTGTGTGTGTGTGTGTGTGTGTGTGTGCGTCTGTGTTTGTGTGTTTGTGTGCGCGTGCTTGTGTGTGTGAGTGTGTGTGTACGTGTGTGTGTGTGTGTGGTGCTGGGGTTATCTGTTATGAATTATTCTGATTTCACAGGATACTTCTGATTTTACCTCATATTCTGATCTATTCCTTTGAACATTTGCCATTTCTCTGGCAAATCAAAGAGGGCTGCAGTCACTAAATAATGACAGACTTTTGAATTTCAGACTTAGCTGTCTTCAGAAAAGGCATAGTAATGCAAAGCCTGTTTTCTAGCAACTAAAGGCAATATCTTTCTGTTACAAAATGTATATTGCAAATTATACAGTTTGAATGTATTCACGTTTTTATCCATTGTCCGCAGTTGTTTTTTAATGTTCTTCTTGATTCTTGATATAAGTGGTTGAGCAGTGTGTTGGAGGGGGGTTGCAGTGGTTTGAATCATGTATTGTGACAACAGTGATCTGAAAAGATACACTCCTGTGTGGTAGTTATGCATGCATGTGTTTATTCATTCATTTGTTCACTATTAAATTTCTGAAGTGTAAAGTGACAATCATACCAGTGGCTGTAATTGATGGTCATATCTGTGTGTGTGTGCATGTATGTGTGTAATATATGTATGTTCTTATGTGCAGGGGAACTGATGCTCTCTACCATCCCTGATTTCATAAAATGTCTCTAATATTACTACATATTCCAGTCTGTTCCTTGTTAATGCATGTGTTTTTTTTTTTTTTTGGCAAATCATATGACAGATATTTGAATTTCAGACAATATCCTTCAGACAAATCATGCTATGCAAAGCCTGTTATTTGAGCAACTTTCCTTATACAAGGGAAATATCTGTACTTGACTTTTGATCTTTTGTTTCCCAATATTTTGTGTGTGTGTGCGTGTGTGTGTGTGTGTGTGTGTGTGTGTGTGTGTGTGTGTGTGTGTGTGTGTGTGTGTGTGTGTGCATTCTGAGAGGGCTGCTGTATATTCTGACAGCAGTGAGCTGAGAAGATAGATTTGTGTGTTTGGCAGCTATTTATTCACTAGTTAGATCACAATCACACTTCTGAGTCATACAGTCAAAGCTGTACAAGAGGCTGCAATTGATGGTCACATCTGTGTGTGTGTGTGTGTGTGTGTGTGTGTGTGTGTGTGTGTGTGTGTGTGTGTGTGTGTGTGTGTGTGTGTGTGTGTGTGTGTGTGTGTGTGTGTGTGTGTGTGTACGGGACAGAAATATATGAATGGGGTAGATGCTCTCAACTATCCCTAATTTTACAGTGTCTCTGATTTTGCCTAATTGTTGGTCTGTTCCTCATAATATTTATATTTTTTTCTGGCAAATCAGCAAGGGTTTGCATTCACTAACGTATAGCAGACATTTCAGTTTCAGTCTTAATAGCCTTCAAAATAAGCATGCTAATTCAAAGCCTGTTTCTGAAGCATCTTTCTAAGTATAGATGTACAACGTCTGTCCTTTCTTCCCCATTATTTTTTTTTACCCTTCTGCTTGTGCTAAGACATTGAGAAGAAAGCCTTTGTGTGGAGGGGATTGCAGTGGGCTGCTTACTATATTCTGACATGTAAGCTGAGAAGATTTGTTTCTGTGTGGCAATTATTTATGTATTCATTCATTTGATTGCATTCAAGTCTCTGACACCCCAGTGGATTTAATTGTTTGTTGTATCTGTGAGTGCACATGCACTGTGTATAATATGTGTAAGTCTGTATGTGCAGCGGCCATATATGCTTGAAACTGTCCCTGATTTCACAAAATGTCTCTTGATTTTACCTTGTATGAAAATATGTCCCTTGTACAGTAAGTGTTTTTTTTTTCCTGGCAACTTGGTAATGATTGTCACTAAATAACTACAGGCATTTGACTTTCAGACATAATAACATTCAAGAAAAGCATACTGATACAAAGCCTCTTATTCTAACAGCTTTCTACTCAAGAGCAATATCTATTCCTGATTTTGGTCCTTTGTCTCCCACTATTTTTTTAGCTCTCTGCTAGATTCTTGAGCTAAGATTGAGATGTCTGTGTGTTCGGGTTGGGGGTGGTGGGTGCAATGATTTCTTCCAGCATTGAGTTGAGAAGATACATTCCTATGTGACAGTTATTTAGGTATTTATTCATTCATCTGCTTGCAGTCAAACTTCTGAGATCTGTAGTCACAGGCATACAAGTGGCTGTAATTGATGGTCACATCTGTGTGTGTGTGTGTGTGTGTGTGTGTGTGTGTGTGTGTGTGTGTGTGTGTGTGTGTGTGTGTGTGTGTGTGTATGTGTATGTGTATGAGGGGTAGATGCTCTCAAGTAACCATGACTTCACAGAATGTCTCTGATATTGCCTCATGTTTTGGTTTGCTCCTTGGAACACCTGTATTTTTTTTTCTAGAAAACCAATAAGGATTGCATTCAATAAATGGTTACAGATATTTGAGTATCAGCACTAACATACTTCATAAAATGCCTGCTAATGCAAAGCCTGTTATTCTGGCAGCTTTATAGGTATTAAAGGACTGTATCTGTTTGATTTTAATCCTTTGTTTCTCCATTATTTTAGCTTTCTGCGTGATTGTTGAGCTAAGTGGTTAAGAGGAATATGTGTGTGTGTGTGTGTGTGTGTGTGTGTGTGTGTGTGTGTGTGTGTGTGTGTAGGGGGGCAGTTGTCTTACACACTGTATTTTGGCATTGGTGAGCAGAGAAAATGTGCTTCTGTGTGGCAATTATTTATTCATTCATGCATTTGATTACGTTCAGATTTCTATGCCTATAGTCACAGACATACACTGTTTAATTTTTATAAGGAACAAATGTTCAAAGAAGCAGAACTGTATGCAAAAAATCAAGGTGTGAAAACTAGATGAAGAATTATCAACAACCTTCCCTGTGCTGATGTGACCATATTACTGCCCTAAAATTAAGATGATCTGAAATATCTAGTTATTAACATTAAACTCCATAGTCTGAAAATATATATTTTTTTCATAGCACAAAGAAGAAAAAAATCTTACCTAGTAAAATTAATACATTTATTTCTAATGGAGAAGAAATAGAAATAGTAGATAACGTCAGCCTGCTTGGTGAATAATTAATAATGAATTGATCTGCAGTGAAGAAATTAAACTGTAGCCGGCTCTGTTAGTGTAGAGGGATAAAGCTCTGACTATGACTCAGGTGATCAGGTGTTCAGTTAACTGCTTGGGTACCTGATGAAGCTGAACAGGAGGTGAAGAGAAATGATGAAGCATTTTCCTGACAACTCTTCCTGGAGGAATGGTGTGAGAGCATAGATGGGAAACAACAGGTTAACAAGCATTGCTGGTGATACCAAGGCTATAAAAATAGCCACTGATGCTGTAGCTGAGTGGACAAATGAGGTACATGTCATAACATATTTGGGAGCGTTTCCTCTACAGTGCCATTGCATGTCCACCAGCTCATATCAGCTCTGCACATCAGCAGGAGGTAGAGCTTAAGTTAAAAAAATAAGTCCTGGTACTGGATAGCATATGTGACACTGCATTCATCCTCACTCTGCTCTGCCTCTTCCATAGGTTCATAGGTAAGTAGTAGGCTAGCTGCCCTTGTTGGCCATTTTAAGCCCAGCCAATTTCCCTTTTTTTGCTTGATATAACCTATCCCATTTGTTTATAGATTTGTCTTACCCATCCCCTGGTCAGTAATTATATATTACAAACCTAATGAGAATAACTGGGATCACATTATAGATAATTTGAGGGGGTCCATGCATGGGATAAAGCATTTAGGAGCTGCCTCTGTCCATTAGTAGTCCATGGCAGCTTTGACTTTCCACACTGCCAATAATAGCTTCAGCTAAGGCATAATACAAGTGGCTTATTCTCCTTTCTGATCAGTGGTTCCTGATCTGAGGGATAGTACCAGAAGATGGAGTTAGGAGACATAAAAGAAGATACCCAGCAGGTGGAGGCATCTGTGGGTGCTCAAGGACCAAAAAGAAAAAAAAACAAAACAAACAAAAAAATATATAGTTCTGATGACGAATTGCTCTTGGCAGAATAGCCATGAAGGATTTATACACAATCTTCTAAAGATTTGACTTGTTCAGTCTAAGACATTTTCAACAACATCTGGATATGAAATCTGAGCAGTAATGAAACTAGACTGGAAGAAAATTAATACCTTTCATTGTGGTGTTGGAAAAAATAAATCAGTCGATATTAGTAGATACAACCTAAGTATTCCTTGGAAGCTCAAATGACAAGATTTCACTTTCATGCTTTGGCCATATGAGAGCAGAAAGATCAACAGAAGACATCAGAAGTGACAAGGTTGAAGGTAAACATAAAGAAGGAGGACTAGCAATGTGACAGAGTAATGTAGTATCTACATTGATGGATGCTCCTCAGTCAGTGATCAGTTGTCTGACAGATGACAAAACACTGTTTAGGAAACTATTGATAAGGTTGCCATGCATTAACACTGACTGAGCGACACTTAATAACAACTTCATGTTTTGGAATTTCAAAGTAAGGACTGCTTATGAGCCATGCAGTCTTTAGATTTCTTTATCATGTTTAAATCTGGGTTTCTTGCTAGGCTGTTTTGCATTGAGAATGCAGGGAGGAATTATTAGAGATTTTCATATGTGCCAAAGGGAATCTATTTTTCATTTGTGCCTTGAAGTTTTTGGTGAGCCAGAGAGAGTGATGTTTTTCTACTTATGTTGTGCTGATGAGGTCAATAAAAAGGCTGCAACATGCATGTTCACAGCTAGTAGGGTTTAGCTTTATTGCCCTGAATGTATCCATAAAGACTAAAAAAGGAAAAAGTCATGTATAATCAAAAGCCATGTAGTTGAAACACTTGATGTCCCTAAGGGTTATTTGCATATATCCCATGGGCCTCCATACAAAGAGGTTTAAGGTATCACACAGTGAAAACTCCAGCTTGGCTGGATTTTTGTTGTAGTTTATGCTCTCCACATCAGTTATAACCCTCAGTCTGTGAACCTTTTATGCACCTATCTAAATGTGCCAAATATAGTGGGAACAGTAAAAGAGAGAATGGACATCCTTGGCTGGGTCCACTATGCAAACCTAGCCAGTTAGAAAGAACCCCTCTCAGCTTCACTTCATTCTTATAGGTTCATAGATGTGTACTAGGCTAACAGCCCTGGAACCTATATAAGCCTAGCCCAAGAAGATTCCCTGGCATCATGCTGCCCAAAGTTAGTTCTCAGTGCCCCTGTCAAGCAAGGCCACTGAAGTGATCCCCAGGGTGAACTTCCTATTGCCCAAACACTCGTCAAGATTTCTCTTAAAGAGGGCAAGTGAAGTGCTCTGCTTGATGTGAATGGGAAGTTTGTTCCATAGTATGGGAAGTCTCTGGGTTAGGAACCTGCCCCTCCAGCATGTTCTGTTTATTGTGGTAATGAGGTTTAGGTCCCTGGAGCGTGTGGCATGGAGGGATTGGGATTTCTTTAGGTGTAGCATATCTAGCAGCTCTGGGTCAGACATGGCTTTGTAGGTCAAGCAGAGATCGCCTCGAACTAGGCGATAAGAGACAGCGTATAGCTGGTGTTTTTTGAGTCTGTCCATATAGGGCATGTGTCTAAGGCCTAAGATCCTCTTAGTGATGTATTTTTGTGAACTTTCCAGTTGTTGTAAGTGTCTAGTGGGGTACATACCAAATGGGGCATTCTATTTTATAATAGGTCTAGTGATGGACGAGTAGAGAGAGATTATGACCTCTTTCTTCCTGGACGAGGAACCTTTTGTAATGAGATGTGCCACATAGAAGGACATTCTGACTACAGTGGCAATGTGGTTATCAAAGGACAGGTTGCTGTCAACCTGTGTCCCCAGATCTCTTATCACACCTTCAGTGTTATGTGGACTACTGCCTATGTGGTAGTTCATGGGCACTGAATTTTTCCCAAAGGGAATGACAATGCACTTTTTGGCATTGAGCTTAAGACAATGGTTCTGGCACCAGTCACTGGTGTCAGTGAAGCCTTTTTGTAGAATGTCTACATCAGTTGGAGAATCAGTAATGGTTCCCAGTTTGCAATCATCTGCGAACTTGGTCAGCCAGAGTCCCGTTGTGCTGGCTTGAACTTCAAAGAAGTAGATGCCAAACAGGAGAGGACCTAGGACTGATCCCTGTGGGACACCACTTGTAACTGGTCGGTAGTCAGAATTGGAGTCAGCTACTTTCACAGTGTGGGTTCTATCAGTGTGCCATTTGCCAACCCATCTTATGACATAGGGGTCTGTGCCTAGTTTAGTGAATCTATCTATGATTCCTGAATAAGGAATGGTGTTGAAGGCCTTGGCAAGATCTAGGTAGGCTGTGTGAACTACCTTGCCCTCATCCACAGCTCTGGTGACAGACTCAAAGAAGTCTATCAGGTTGAGCAGGCATGGTCTACCTTTCACAAACCCAAACTGCGTGGGGTCCAGAGTTTGGAGATTCCCTATGTCCTTATTTATAAGGTTCATGATGATGCGCTCCATAGCCTTACATATCAGACTTGTCAGACTAATGGGACAGTAGTTCCCAGGGTCTGTAGTCACTCTCCCTTTGTGGAGGGGGATGACTGTAGCAGTGTGTCATTCAGTAGGAACAAAGTCTGAAATGAGGCTGTGATTGAACAGGGTACTCAGGTATGGTGCCAGTTCACTTTGTAATTCATGTAGAACACAGCCAGGGATATTATTAGGTCCAATGAAAGCTGTATTCTTGGCTTTGGACAATGCAGTTTTTGCCTGTGTAACTATGATAATAGGGACTTGGCATTCCTCGGGTATTGGGATAGGCCCTTTAGGGGGGGTGAAAGGGGGGTAAAGTTCGCACTGAACCTGTCGGCCAATATGTTTGCAGTATCAGTTGGTTCTGTATATGTATTGCCATTGTGCTGTAACTCAGAGTAGATCTGAGTATTGCCATGTAGATTCTTGACATAACTATAGAATGCCTTGTGGTTGTCTTTAGAATCTACAGCAATTTTGTTTTCATAGCTAGCTTTTTAGGATTTGATGATGGATCTCATTTTTTTGCTGAGGCTAACAAGGGAGTTTTTCCAGTCTTGGGAATTCACCCTTTTCTGTAACAGTTTTTTTCCTTCTTTTGTAGAGTTTGTTTATGGTGGGGGACCACCAGATTGGCTTCCTTTTTCTGGGGGAGAGCATCTTGGTTCTGTTTGGTATGGCCCGTTCCATGCACTTGTGTATGTGCTCATACAGTGCATTGTTGTATGATTCAGCAGTCATGCACCTATTTTCCATTTGCATAGGTGTCGTGAAGTTAGCCACCTCTGTTTTTAGAAGCCCAAATCTGACTTTGGAGAAGTTTATTATGGTGGTTTCCTTTAGGGAGGGTGAGGGTGTGATGTGGATATCCATGGTGATTAGCTTGTGGTCAGATCTGACCAGGAAGGAGTTGATTACTGGTGTAGAGCAATGGTCGCCCATGTTAGTAATGACCAGGTCAAGGATGTTTCTACCCCTGTTGGGGGTAAGAATGAGTTGGTCCAGGGCATTGGAATTAATGAATTCCAGAAAACATTAAGCAAGTGTGTTAGTACATGAGTAAATTTCCCAGTTAATGGAGGGGTAGTTAAAGTCTCCCAGTATAAGGGTATTGGGTTGTATCCTAATATTTTCCAGTTTGTTTAGGAATGTGGAGTGGGAGTCTTGGGACATGGTGGGGGATCTATAGCAGGCTACAACCTGGATTGCAGTTTTACCCAGTGTTAGTTGTACCTGAAGTATCTCTGATGCGTTATGTTTTGCTACTAGTCTAGAGGTGTGCATATCCTTTATGAATATGGAGACACCACCGCCTTTAATGCTTCGGTTCAGGTTTAGGGGCCGAAAGGTGTAGTATGAATTATAGTCTGGTAGTGCTGGGGTGGTCTCCGGAGTCTTGAACCAGGTCTCAGTTACTGCACAGATGTCGATGTTCTCCATTTTAAGGAGTGCTTTGAGCGAGTGCATTTTAAGATTTAGACTTCTAGCATTGAGTAGCATAACCCTCAGATTTTGTTTGCTTGTAGCTATTATGGTGGTAATTTTGTCTTCAGGACATTGCCTAAAAAAGGCACTATAGGGGTGGCAAGAGCCTCTGCATATGTTTTTTATTAATTCTATTATTTTGTTTGGAAACACAAATCCTGCCACTGTCCTGCTCATAAAGTCCCAGCAGACCCAGGTTAATATCTCCTAGTCTACATCTATACTAACTAGCAATAATGGTGCATTCCTGTATTTGGCAATGAGCCAAATACAAGACTGCACCAATAATAATGGTACATTCTATAGACTCCAAAGAATCAAAGAAATTTTCCTCAGGTAGATAGCAAATGTTGGAGGTGTGATGAGGAAGAAAGAGGTAACTGAGAACATATGTTTCAGGAGTGTAATGTGTTGGCAGACTTTAAAATTCCCTACAGAATATTCTTTCAGGAATACTAGGGGAGCAAATGAGTGTGACTAAGGAACTATATTTTTAAACTAGGATACAGGATCAGAACTGCCTAGCAGTAGTAAGGTCTTGATAAGTTTAATTCTTGTAGCTGCCAAAAGAGCAATTACTAGAAAATGGAAATTAAAATTTAACCGACTATAATTGAAGTAGTGAATATTGCAACAGATGTAAAAGAACAAGAAGTCTTATCTTTAGAAAAGGGTAGGATTAAATTGCATAGAAACAGTGGAAATTGTGGGAACAATATATGCAGAAAATGTTTTGGAGGAGTAGTAAAGTTCAACAGAAGGCAGGGAACTGAATAATTTATGTAATGTTGCTTTGCTTATATGACATATAACAAACACGTGAATTATAATGTTTGTAAACGTGAACTTGTTAATATGGTTTGATTACTTTTATATAAATGTGAGTTTGGTTATGTCACAAGTGATAATAAAGGTGCTTAAAAATAAATGGTGCATTCTTGTATTCAGCTCCCAACTGTAACATCCTTGTTCTGTTGATGTTCTATTGATGTTATCAGTGACTGTCTCCCTTCCACAAATCTGTACTAATCTATATCTATCAATTTAGGCAATGTTTTTTCCCAGTTGTTTGGTCATTATTGACAAGAGCACCTAGTAATCATGATTCAAATTTGAAACTCGTCTATATGAGATAGGATCTGATGGGTAGTACTGTCACCACCTTTATTTCAGAAAGTAGGCACTTCTCCCCCTTTTAAGACATTATTGAATAATGTCTTCCAAATCTTTAGTAGCTTCCCACCTCTTAAATTCCAGATTTCTACAGGATGTCATGAATTCCTGATTTTACGTTGATTTATAGCAGGTGTTACTTCTTTTCTGTTTATCCCTAATATTAATTGCTCAGTCTCCTCTTCTCTTAGTGTTGGCATATTTAAATCTCCAATAAATATTCTCCTTTCCCCTTACCCTGACTTTCCAAGTCCTCATTTTTATATAGATTTTCATTCCTTGAAGTATCTCTGATATCTCCTCAGGGTCTTTGATTATTCTCCTTGCCATGTGGTCCCCAACTTTAGCAACTGTGCTTTCTACTTCCTGTTGCCTAAGCCTTTGGACTAACAATTCTTGAACTATAGGATTACTATCAAAGTATTGTTGACAAGCTGTAATACTCCTATACTCATGACTGTTTCCAGGTATTCATTTATTTTGCCCCTAGCAACCTGTATCTGTTCCTCTTCTTAAGTTACCTAACATTTCCCCTTTAAGAACTGATGGCAATATTCTAAAAAAATCCTTTGAAAAGGCCACCCTCAACAAGCTGCCTAGACATCCAACAATTTAATTCCTAGAGCTCCTGTTTGCTTTTACTGATTTCCGTCAGTTCTGAAACAATCTTTTACATATTTTATTCAATTCACTTCATATTCATTTTAAAATACTCCAGAGATGAAAAAGCTCAACACTGCCTTATTTATATAAGCTGATCTTCATTTGAAATGTTATGAATATATAAAAAATCATATATTTGTAATTATTCTTAAAGCTATCAAAATCCATTCAAACCATGCCCACAGCAGCTGCAATATAACTACATAGTAATGCTATGTATTATTGCTCTTTAACTTTTCTAAATGTATATGTAGTTTAACATTAAGGCTTCAAACAATATAAAATTTTTATTGCTATTTTTAACTATTCCATACTCACTCAGATCTCTGTCCACCAATATCAACATTAAAGGTACAAGGCATTACTAAAACTGTAACTTTATAAAACTTTATACATTAAATGAAAAATTTCCCACCTCCCATTTGCCATGGGTTTTTACCTGATTCCTTTTTCTTTTTCTTCACATGCATTATCTCAAAATTTTAATAGGTATTTTCACAGTACTTACACAAAGTGGGATTTATACTTTTCAGTTCTACTATTTGTTCATAAATTTACTATTTTTCTCATTACCTTCAATCATCTTTTCACCCTTTCTTTTTGAACATACGCTTCATTCTTGGACACATTTGTGTAATAGTTATACATACTGGAATTTATAGATCCATAGGCAAGTACTAGGCTTGCTGCCCTAATGGACCATTTTAAGCCTTGCCAATTGCCCTTTCAAAAGTGTGAATCAAATGCTGCACTTTGTGGCTGGTAATTACCAACCCCAATTCCAATTTTGCTTTTCTTCCTAAGCAAGTGATTTGTTTTTCAGTTCTCCTATTCACTCACCAAACAGAATTTATGTTTTTCATTTCTCTAACTTAACACTTGTACTTCATCTTCAGATTCTCTCATTTCTGGTAGCTAGCTCAAATCTAGGCTCTTCCTAATTCTTTCATTTAGTTCCTCTGCTTCCTTCGGTCAATCTAGCGTTTTTCTTGAAGACTGGAATGGGCTTAATTGGTACATTCCCATCCTGACCACCAACAATAACAGTCTTACTGGCTAAAAATTGATCTGAACTGTTTCCTTCTGCTGGCTGATTCTAAACTTTTTGCATAAATGTACTTATTTCCTCTAGAGTTTATTCAACCTCCATGATGGTTTTAGTTTTTCTTGGGAAAAAAATCTTCAGAGTATGACTTAAAGTCTTGCTATTTTCCCCTTTGCCTTATTTTGAACAATAATTCTGTTTGTTGGTATGTTTCTAGCTTTACCAATATTTGTGTTGGTTATTTCCTTGTGGATAAACTGGGGACATAAACATGGTGTGTGCTGTCAGTCTGGATCTCCTGCTGGGAAATACCAGGCCAACCACTTATTTGAGTTTCTCTTCTCAGCCTATAGTCCAACTTAACTGCTGTCTTTATACCTTCTGAGGACACTTCATACTATGACATTCTCTTTCATTTCAGCTTCTTACTTTTGAAGCTTTATAAAGTCACACTTACCTCCAGCCTTTTATTATTTGACTTGATATACTTCTCAATTGTCCCACTTATTTTATCCATTTCAACTTGCATTTGATTTATTTTTCATTTCCAATGTATTAGAAGCTGTTTGTAATCTATTTACTGCAGTCTGGTCTACTTACTGTCATTCAGCCAGAATGTTTTTTATATAAACTTTTCCTTTCTCCATGTTTTGGGTTACAGTATTCTTATTTTTGGTAGTTTCTCACTAATAACAATAAAATTATTTTTTTCCTATAAATTAAAATGCCCAGTGCTAAAAGACATACTTTCAGTGTGCTCTACAGAGACCAGCCATACCAGCACTTATGTAAGTCTTTTACTCTGGAGTCTGAAAGAAGTAGCTTCCTGTTATTGACACAATACACATGTTTTACTACAGAAGTCTCAATAGTGTGGCTTTGACTTTTTTTTCTCTGTAATTGGAGCAACACTTTTACTATTAAAACCAGGAAATAGGTGGAGCTTGCATTAATTATTTATAAGTTTTACTGGTTTGTTACTTACCACTATGCATATTTCTGCAAATGGTACTAGATATAAAACTGTTTGTGATTTAGTATAAACAATCAGACTTATTTATTTGTTTTATATAGGTATACATTTAGTTTGCAATAATGTTAGATGTACAGACTAAAACTGGGTACTCTTTGGGAGACATGCCATTATTTTTACATGGTACCCTGTTGAAAAATCAGTTATGTGCTGGCAGGTGTAGTGGGTATGTTAAGTGAGATACTGATTATTCTTTTAGATCAAACAAAATATTTTAAATACTTCCATCAATAACATCCCAACAGCAGAAGTATTTTAAATACTTCTGCTGTTGGGATGTTATTGAAGGAACTACATTTAGAGTTTTCAGCTTTCCCATTAGATATGTTAAGAGTTAGTAGGATTAAGTCCTTGGGTGGGGCTAGCTGTCGCATGTTCAATTTTTGCATTGCTGTCATGAGATATTTTTATTGGTAACCTGGAGCTGTATTAGTTTACCCATTAAATGATACAGGAGTCATGATGTTAAGCTACTATATTTTACTATTTATTCTCTATGTACCTGGGAGTCCGGTAAACAAATGTCATTATGTTACTGTCTTGAAGGTCTCATCTTGTTGCTAACCAGATATTTTCAAAATTCCAGATGGACTTTATGGAACTGCGGCAGACCCAGGAAAACATTATGTTAAGACTAATTCTATATCATCCTACAAGATACAATAAAAATTGAAGTATTTGCAATGATTGCAAGTAAAACATTTGACCATAGGCACATTTCTTTTCTGACGTCTTAAAATGCCTTTTCGCATAATTATATTCAAGTCATTAAAGTTTAATGCTATTTGGTTTCCATTTGTTTCATAATTCATGGCAGGTCTTCCATAACTATTTCTACAGGTCCTGGGCAGTGATTATTTATGTACTGGATGACTGAAACCTACTGCTCTGACAACGTGATGAGAAGAAGCCATCATCTAACCTACATACCAAGCCTTTAAGCCAGCAGCAGCCATAACACCACAAATGACACCAGTATTTTAGGTGTGCTTGTGCCATACAGCCATTGTGGCCGTTTGCAGAATTTAATGTTTGCAGCAGCTGTTTGCCAGTGGGTCACTGATGTAGTTTGTAAGATATCAGCCTACACTGTGGAAGGTTAGTGATTAAGGTCTGCATGCTGCCCTTCCAGTAGGTTTGTTTTTATATGCAGTCAATGTCCAGACCCATTCAATAACACAATCACAATTATTTGTTTTATAACCACTCAATGTGGATGGCTACAACGTTTGTCTTTATTTATTTATGTGACCTTATGTTCTTATGTACTTTGGTTTTGTATGTCCTTTTCATTTTTTTTCTGTTGTCTTTCATGCTTTCTGACTTGATGTTTCTTTCTTCCTTCCGTGGTTATTTCCTTACATACATTTAATGGCTATGCTATCAGCTTCTTGATATTGCAGTTGGCACTGTGTTACATACTTGATAAGAAGGTTAGTTGATATCTGCTGTTCATTCACTTGCAACAGCTTGCTTTGATCAACAGAAATGTAACTGCAGGTGTGCCCTCTGTCACAGTATTTTTCCATCATATTAGCGGAATCATTTTCTTCAAAATCCTTTGAGAACACAAATATTTAAGAAGTAACTTCTACAAAAGCATCACCATTATTTTTTTCTCATAACTCATCTGTCAGATTTTCACAGAATGTTCAGATTTTTGCCTCATATTTTTCATCTGTTCCTCATAACATTTTTGGTTTTCTGGCAAATCATTGAGGATTGAAGTCAGAAAATAATGGCAGACATCTGGGTTTCAGACTTCATTTTCTTCAGAAAGTTCATGCTAACCTGTTAAACCTGTTATTCTATCAACCTTCTCAGTTTTTAACAATATTTAAAACTTGTCCCTGCTTTTGTCATCCCGTTATTTTTAGCTTAGTCCAGATGTCCTGTGCTAAGAGGTTGAGCAGTATGCCTTGTCTGTTGATGGTATCTTTTTACATTTTTAGAATCAAGCTAAATCCATCTCTCATTTACAGCATTTAAACAAAGATTATAATGATTTGACAAATTGCAAATTAAGCCTAAATAAATTAATCCTTCTCTCAAAGAGCTTAAATACTTAGGAGTTAAATACAAACCTGATATGTGTACCTTTACCTATAAAAATTTCAACCAAGAAGAACAATTAAGGTGGTCCTACATAACTGGATCAACCTTAAATTCAAGTTGCTTGCTAGAGTGTTCATTGTTAAAATTAATATCTTGGTGAGGCTATTTAATTTTGTAACAACATAGATTCCCAGATTTCATTCAAATTGTTTACATTTTGTAAAATATTGCCTGGCTGTATGGTGCAGAGGAGTAAAGCCTTGACTGCAAGAGAGATGACCCAAATATGAACAGTGGCTCAGGTACTGGAATAGCTAGTTGGGGGCGGGGGGAGTGAGAGGCATACAGTTTGCCCATTTTGATGTGTGTGTGTGTGTGTGTGTGTGTGTGTGCGAGTGTGTGTGTGTGTGTGAGGGGGGGGGCAGCTTGGCTGCTGCTCTATGGTAAGTAGAGGCTTGCAAGAGGTAGGACTTACTTCGCAGAGCATAGGGAGAAGACCTTACCTACTCTTCAGGTGTTACAAGCTCATTTAGCAGCTCAGGTGCTTGTAGGAGCTGGTTATGGGGATGGCAGTGATTGGGTGCTGCTGGCTACCCCATTGGGAGAAGGAACACTGATAGCTCTGGCTCACCACACAGGTGACACCTAACACGGCAGTAAGTATTCATCTAGTGAAAATCTGAGCTGGACACGTCTGTGCTACCTGTAGTGTATTTGTATTAATGCAGCCAACGGAAAGTGGGAGGATGTAAGCAGGCTTCCTCTCAGGAAGTAGTCACTGCAGGCTCAGAAGAACTGTCGAGGGGAGGGGAGGGGTTAGGTGGGTCTATATTAGTTCGCCAAAATGGCATTCCAGCGACCAACTAATCATTGACCCGTAATCAGTGAAAATTGCATCAGCAATTCGCTGAATTTACTAAGGGCAACTAAATAGTTGCCCGAAGCACAATGGACCAATGTACAGTTAAATCGAACCCACCCAAGTGGGGGGCTTCACCCCCATACCTCCCAACTATATATAACAACTCTGAGATCGCATCACAGTGGAGAAAACGGCAAAGTACTGTACTTGTCCATTGTGCTTCAGGCAACTATTTCATTGCTCTTAGTGAATTCAACGAATCGCTGAAGCGTGTTTTGCTGATTACGGGTTGATGATATGTTGTTTGCCAGAATGCCATTTCGGCGACCTAATATAGACCTAGGTTAGAACATCCCCCCAGGATTAGCAAGCTGGTCCACTCCCTACCACCTGACTTTTGCCAGGGAGAAGGTTGATAGGGACTCCCAGGAAGAAATGAAAGGGCAGTATGGCTTTTGATTCATTCATCCCACAATAACTGTCTCGGGTTCCACAGGAATGAGTGGGACAACTGGGTGAAGGCAGAGGAACCAGTGGGCAAGGTCAATGGGGAAGAGCAAAAAAATGACTAAGTCCTAAATTTCTACAACAGTAGTTCATGCATCTATACAGACTTCCCTGACTACAATATTTGTGCATGGAATTCTGCTGTGGATTTGTTCCACGCATTTGTTTATGTAAATTTCTTCAATCTATTTATCTCTCACCTGTTGAATAATCTAAAAAATACTTGATTATCAAAAGAAGTGAGGGTTGTAAATAGTATATTTTTTGGCTTGGTACATCCATTTAATTCTATAGACAGAGAGGGCAGTTCTTTAAAGCTGTGATATGCTTTCAAAAAAGAAGTGCTGTCTTCGTAGAACTACTCACAGATATTTCTTCAAGCAATTCTCAGATTCCCTAATTTATGGGGAAACAGAATTTGCTGTTCTGAGAGTTAAATATTTGCACTGCTTCTTGTTAATTACCTTATATGGTAACACCTGCAAGGCCGCCACTTATCATCTCAGTACCTGGATGTGTGACTTCATGTTCCTGTATTAGGCTGAAAGGGTTTGGAATCGCTTTTGGCTGCTACTTGAGGACAATGGGTTATACTGTAATATTCTACACTTTAAATGTTGGTCAGCATTTATTTATTTAGTGATGGCAGGGCTGTATACATCCTATGCATACCTCTTAAACTCTTAGAACAAGGAATCTGTATCAAGCCTGATATAATGCAGGAACAAAGGCCCAAAAATATGGACAGATTTTAAATATTGCTCTTATAAACGTAGAAAGTTGTTAGAATAACAGGATTTGTGTTAGTATGCATTTTTTAAATGATATGAAGTCTGAAACTCAAATGTATGTCATTAATTACACAGATCATTTCAGGGATTTGCCAGAAAACCACAAATGTTATGAGGAACAGACCAAAAATATGAGGGGAAAAAGATGGACATTCTGTGAAAATCTGGAAAGTTGAGAGCTATGGGTGACAAAGTTACTGTGATATGGTTCATGTTTATTTTGCCCACTGGCTGCACATAATGTTCTTCTAGAGTTACTGACAAAGCAAAAAATAATCAAGGAGAAGGCACCAAAATAGGGATACCTTTTAAATGCTGGTACAGTTAACTTAGAATAATTCGGTATCAAAATAATTTCCAGGTTTAGGAGGGAAGGAGCAAATTTTTTGAGAGCAAATTATGGGTTTATCATCAAAATCAGTATAGTTAATAGATAATAGAACTTCCTAAAGTCACAGCTAAATTAACACATGTAGCAGTTTATCTCAGGATTAGGATTTCCTTTAGGCTCATTCTATATTATTTCATTATCTTAAGTATAACAGGATCATTTCTATACATGTGTATAAAAAACTTTCTTAATCCAAGTTGCTGAGAAAGAAAAATACTAGATTTCCCATTATCATGACCCTCTGCAAATGCTGGAGTTTTGCATACATGCAAAATTCACCCCGGGGATCACTCCAGTGGCTCTACTCGACAGAGGCACTAGGAACTAAGGTTGGGTGGCACGATGCCAGGGTAATCCTATGGGCTAGGCTTGTAAAGGCTCCAGGGCCATTAACCTAGTACACACCTATGAACCTATAGGGTTACACTTCATAATCTCGAAATGCTGAAATCTCGAATTTCAGAATTTCGAGACCATAAAGCTGAAACTGGTACAAAACCGAAACTTCACAAACCCAAAACCATAAACCCGAACACACAGCATACACCACTCCACACACAAACCACAACACCCACACCACAAACAAATAAACACAACCCCCCCACCAAACACGCAAATACCTACACTACACAAAAGCAAGGGTGGAGCCCCCCTGCACCCCCCATGTGAGGGGCTGCACCCCCCACACACCCACTACTTATATATACTAACTCCAAGATCGCACAAACAGTAACAGACAGAACACTCATACCCAGACATTACACAGTCCCTCGCACAGACACACACACACACACACACACACACACACACACACACACACACACACACACACACACACACACACACACACACACACCAACACATCAAACAATTACGCACTCATACGTTAATCTACCTACCCTAACTCACACATACAACTTAAAAACAATCTAACACACACTCAAAATCCCACCCAAAACCCTTAAAAAACAGTCACTTAGCTTACACTCTATGCAAATCCATACACCACATCAAAGTACATCCAACGTAAACCCAGCACGTCAAGTAACGTAAAGCCATAACCGCGAATTTGAGATATTCGAATTCATGATTATGCACTTTCCACATTTTGGAATTTGGCTTTATAGTCTCGCAATGATGAAATTCGAGATTTCAGCATTTCGAGATTATAAAGTGATACCACCTGTAGGTAGTGTGAGGTTGCCATCTAGTAGAAAAGCTATGAAATAAGATGTAACACGTTTGTACAAACCTTTGTACATAGCACATTCCTTTGTTTAAGCACAGATACTCTTTTTATTTATTTATTTATTTACAATTTGTTAATTAAGAAAGTCCATTGGGCCAAGGTGATACCTTTTTCAATGGAGGCCCGGGGAGAAAAGCTCCAAGTACACAAATTCAGCAAGAAGTAATACAGAAAATTAATACAGGATAACAGCTAACTCTGCTGAAAACTGCTCAAACTACTCAACTGTTAAATTCATTCCAGCAGTATGGTTACACTTGTTTATTTCAGCAGTGTTGATTACACTTTCTTCTCATGAAATCAAAAGACTCGCACAGTTTATTATTTAGAGAAACTATGAACTCTTGCTCTGTGCTAACTAAACCAAGTCCACAGTGTGAATAAGAAAGTGAAACTAAGTTCAAGTCTGAAAGTTATTTAGCAGACCTTTTACTTACGTTTCTTTGCAAATCAGTTTTCATGCCAAGGCTTAGCATTTGTTTTTTTTTTTTATAGCAGCGCCCAGATTAGAACAGTTGCATCATGTTACAAATCAAGAAAAAACAGTGCATGTCCTGATATTCTACAATAAAAATACATGCTAATGTACCTGTAAATAGGTTCATAGGTTCATAGGTGTGTCCTAGGCTAATAGCCCTGGAGCTTTTACAAGCCTAGCCCATAGGATTACCTTGGCATTGTGCACATGTGCATAGATTAAACTTGTATACAAGAAATAATAAAGTAAATCAGAAGTCAACAATATTGAGTATTAGTTTGGAGCACTAGGATACAGAATGCACTCTGAGAAGACATGTTACACAGAAACACAGACACTGATGGCAGGGAAGGGACACTTGTCCCATGCACTTTGCCCCTTTCTTTTTGTACGGGATAAGGTGCAGATGTTACCCAACATTATTTCCATAATCCCATAACAATTGACATATCCCAGTTATTTTTGAAGTCTGTCACAGTTTTTTGAAATAACAAAAACTTTATGAGGTTGTTCCAGTCATGAAAGACATTTTCTGTGAAATTAATATTGCCTTGTATCATCCCTGATCTAGCTACCTTGTATCTTCAGAATGTCTCCTCTTTATCTCACTAGTAACGTTTTATAATCTTGGACTTCATTACACTGAGGGATTCTACTACAGTCTCCAAATAAAGGAGAAAAACCCTGCAAAAATTTCCACAATAAACCAAAAACAACACTGAGACATGCCAGTAGCAGTCCCCTTGTAGTTTAAATGCAATATAAAAACATAAACGCTCCACAAATTAGTACGTTTTTGTAACCACACTTCTTCAGATGCAAAACTCAAATACAAAACTCCCAAACCTTTTATACTTGAAAAAAACAATCAAATGTTATTGGCTTGTATTTACCAGGCTGTGGATGGTGATTCATTACTGAGACTAAGCAGAAATTCCTTAACATTCCAAGAGCAAGATAAGTTATTATTACACATAATTGTGCTACATTTTGCACTGTTTTAAAGCTTTTTTTACTGTTTCACTGCATTTATGTACTGTTTTATACTGTTTTAACTGTATTTTTCATTGCTAGATATTGTTTCATTACTCTAATTGCATGTTTACTGAATTACTTAACTGTAAACTGGTTTTTCATACTGAGAGTTGTATTTTCTGTTCGTGAGTGCTTTTCTATGCATTTTTGATTTTTTTAAGTTTTTGTGTTCGTCAGGTATCACATAACTGATTTGTTTGCAGTTAAAAGCATTCTCTAGAGTCTTCTTGCTCCTTTATCTGTTTAAAACTTTCATTTAGTGGCTACAGCTAGTAGCTGCAATACTTTCTGACCCCCCCCCCCTCCCCTGGTGTTGTCTTGCTCTTATACTTGGTGGCTTTGCAGTTGCCCACCCATACTGTGTGTTTGGTTTGGGACACTCCTCCCAGTCTAGTGTCATTAGTTTGTTCTACCTAATAGAGAGAGAACATTTGTGAGGGTCAACTCACTTAGATTCTTAACCTTGAATTACCTTCTGTTCCAGCTTTCTCCTTTTCCACTTTGGTTAAAAAAAATTAAGCTTGTTTCCCCCCTTTCCTGTAACGAGTCTAGTCCAGATACAGATTTGCTGTATCCAGGACTGTATGTAAGCTTCTGAGCCCCCAAGTCTCTCTATGTTGGAGGGAAGCCTTCTACTTATAAGTGGGAGTGGTAAGCACTAGGTGACCTATCTACCACATAAGGAGTGGTTTCTGGCCCAGAAATTGTAGTTATTGGCTGTTTGGGCAGTTTTTCCATCTCTCTCAACGTCCTGATTCAAAAGCCCGCATTTGCACTTATTTCCCCCCTTTCCTGTAACTAGTCTAGTCCAGATACAGTTTTGCTGTATCCAGGACTATTTGTAAGCTCCTGAGCCCCCCAAGCCTTTCTGTGTTGGAGGGAAGCCTTCTAGCTTATTAGTGAGAGTGGTAAGCACTAGGTAGCCTATCTACCATGACAGGAGTGGTTTCTGGCTCAGATTTGTGGTTTATTGGCCTTTTGGGCAGTTTCTTCCATCTCTTTCAACTTTCTGGCTTAAAAGCCTGTGTTTGCGCTTGTTTGCCCCCTTTCCTGCAACTAGTCTAGTCCAGATATAGATTTGCTGTGTCCAAAACTGTAAGCTTCTGAGCCCTCCAAGCCTTTCTGTGTTGGAGGGAAGCCTTCTAGCTTATCAGTGGGAGTGGTAAACACTAGGTAGCCTATCTACCACAAGAGGAGTGGTTCCTGGCCCATAAATTATAGTTTATTGGCTGTTTGGACAGTTTTTCCATTTCCAGTTTAAAAACCAGTGTTTGCTCTTGTTTCCTGCCTTTTCTGTAACTAGTCTAGTCCAGATAAAGACTTACTGTATCCAGGGCTGTTTGAAAGCTTCTGAGTGGTGAGAGAGTCTGCTCTTCAATTTTTCCCTTAGATCTACTAGTTCACTCCTCTCCTGCACTTATACTAGCTTATTAGTCTAGCACTTTACCAGACTTCTTGTAGCAATTATTGTAGCACACAAGTGCTACCAGCACTAAACGTTCTACAAGGAAACAGAACTAGTACTTATGATCAATGCCCACATACTCCAGGCATGTATAAAGGTCAGTTCCCTGTGCTTTCCCCTATTAACCTGGAGAACTTGGGCATCCTGAGGCAATGTAGCAACTGCCTCATGTACACTGACAACCCTCTCCTCTTACCTTCCAACACTCAGACTTGCATGAGATGCACTTATATATCCAAACTGGAAGCCACGCACTCTCCAGCCAAGACCAGAATAGCTGGTCAAGAGGAGAAGGTCAGCACCTGCACCACACCACATGGAACACATAGCCCTCCAGAACACACACCAGCACTGCCTTCACATAAAAACACAAACCACACACCCACCTTCGCAGAGGCTCTCAATAAAAATCTACCCAAGCAGCAGAGACCTCCAAGGCAGAAATGCACTTGACCACCACAACACAACAATTAATCACGAGAGACATGACTCTCCTAAATAGTGTGCTATTCAATCAAAGCCCCTAAGGCAAAACAGCATGCCCAATGCACTAGTCATAGGTGACTCGATAGTGAGGCACATTGATATCCCACTCACTAGATTGAATAAGGAGAAAGTAACAGTCAGCTGCCTGTTAGGTGCCAGGATCTGACACATAATGCATGCACTCAGGTCTCTCTACAACAGGTTCAAATATGACTCTGTCATTGTACATGTGGGTGTTAATCACCTGAGATGTACCTCCCTGGACTACATGAAAAGAAACATGGAGGAGCTCTCGGATTATGTAGCCCAGGTGGGTATGACCCTAGCCCTGAACAGCATCCTACCATCACCCAGAATGATACCACAGTACAAGCAGAAAATGATTGATTTCAACAATTGGCTAAGTTTCTGGTGTCACTCTAAGGGGATCCAGTATGTGTCTGCCTGGGATGACATTATTGACAGACCTCGATGCTTTGCCAGAGATGGCCTGCATCTATCACCCCTGAGCTTCCAGATACTGGCCAAGGCTCTTGCCACCCCTATAGTGCCTTTTTAGGGGGTGTTCCAAAGACCAAATTACCACCGTAATAGCTACAAACAAATGCAATCGGAGGGTCATGTTGCTCAATGCTAGAAGTCTAAATCTCAAAATACACTCGCTCGAGGCACTCCTTAAAATGGAGAACATCGACATTTGTGCTGTAACAGAGACCTGGTTAAAGGCAGCAGAAAGTACACCTACACTACCAGGCTATAACTCATTCCATACCTTTCGGCCCCAGAACTTGAACTGAAGCTCCAAAGGTGGTGGTGTTTCCATATTCATAAAGGATGTGCACACCTCCAGACTGGTAGCCCAACATAATGCATCAGAGATACTTCAGGTGCAGCTAACATTGGGTAAGACAGCGATTTAGGTTGTAGCCTGCTATAGGCCCCCAA
Organism: Protopterus annectens; assembly: GCF_019279795.1. Classification (NCBI taxonomy): domain Eukaryota; kingdom Metazoa; phylum Chordata; order Ceratodontiformes; family Protopteridae; genus Protopterus; species Protopterus annectens. Next base: position 20,681,677 of record NC_056748.1, on the reverse strand, counting down.
CCATGTCCCAAGACTTGCACTCCATGTTCCTAAGCACCCCGGAGAATATTAGGGTCCAACCTAACACTCTCTTGCTAGGCAACTTCAATTACCCCTCCATTAACTGGGTAAACTACTCATGTACCAACACACTTGCCCAATGTTTCCTAGAGTTCATTAATTCCAATGCCCTGGACCAGCTCGTTCTTACCCCACTAGAGGTAGCAACATCCTTGACCTGGTCATTACTAACATGGGCGATTGTTGCTCTACATCAGTAGTCAGCTCCTCCCTGGTTAGATCCAACCACAAACTAATCATCGTGGAAATCCACATTCCTCCCCCCCCCCCAACAAAGGAAAGCACCATGAAAAACTTCTCCAAAGCTAAATTTGGGATCCTAAAAACAGAGGTGGCTAACTTCACGGCACCCATGCAAATGGAGAATAGTTGCGTGACTGCAGAATTATACACCAATGCACTGTACGAACACGTACACAAATGCATGGCTCTCACCATACCCACTAGAACCAAGACACTCTCGTCCAAAAAAAAAGTAAGTCAATCTGGTGGTCCCCTGCCATAAACAAACTCTACAGCAGAAGGAGGAAACTGATGCGGAATAAGGTGAAGTCCCAAGACTGGAAAAACTCCCTTATCTGCCTCAACAAAAAGTTGATATCCCTCATTAAGTCCTCTAAAGCTAGGTATGAAAACAGAATTGCAGCAGATAGTAAAGACAACCACAAGACCTTTTATAGTTATGAAAAGAATCTCCACTGCAATACCCAGATTTGCTCTGAGCTACTGCACAATGGTACCTCCTATACCGAGCCAACAGATATTGCCACTATACTAGCCGACAGATTCAGTGCCAACTTTACCCCTCTCTCCTCCCCCAAAGGACCAATCACAATACCAGTAGATTGCCAGGCACCCAGTATTACCACTGCACAAGTTAAAACAGCACTGGCCAAGGCCAAGAATACAGCTTCTATGGGACTTGACAATATCCCTAGTTGTGTTCTACATGAACTACAGAGTGAACTGGCACCCCACCTGTGTGCCCTGTTCAATCACAGCTTCACCTCAGGCTTTGTCTCTGCCAAATGGAGCACTGCTACAGTCATCCATCTCCACAGAGGATCGACTACAGACCCTGGGAACTATCGCCCCATTAGCCTGATGAGTCTGATATGCAAAGCTATGGAACACATCATCATGGACCTAATAAACAAGGATATAGGGAATCTCCAAACTCTGGATTCCACACAGTTTGGTTTTGTGAAGGGTATATCATGCCAGCTCAACTTGGTCGACTTCTCTGAGTCAGTCACCAGAGCTGTGGATGAAGGCAAGGTGGTTCATACAGCCTACCTTGATCTGGCCAAGGCTTTTGATACCATTCCCCACTCAGGAATCATAGAAAAACTCACTAAGCTTGGCATCAACCCCTATATCACTAGGTGGGTTGCAAACTGGCTCACAGATAGGACCCACAGTGTGAAAGTAGCTGACTCGAAGTCAGTCTGCCGATTAGACATGAGTGGAGTCCCACAGGGTTCAGTCCTGGGTCCTCTCCTGTTTGGTATCTACTTCTCTGAAGTCCAGGCCCTACACAAAGGGACAGTGGGGGTGGGCATCTGGAAAGCCACCAAGTATAACAGCAAGACACAACAGGGACAGCAGGGAACAATACTACAGCTACTAGCCTACACTCATTTAGCCAGCAAACACTACAGAAATGTTTATCACAGCAGAAGAACAGCAGTGAGCCACAAAATGAAAGTATTTAAATAGATAAAGGAGCAAGGAGACTCTACAGAATGCTTTTAACTGCAAACAAATCAGTTATATGATACACTACTTGGTAGGAAATCAGAACAAACAAACAGGTGCTTAACAAGTACAGGAAATTTCCAGTTAATACCACAATTTCCAGTTAATACCACAATTAACAGAATATGCTGGAGGGAAAGGTTCATAACCCAGAGACTGCCCGTGCTATGGAACAGACTTCCCATATATGTCAAGCAGAGCATCTCGCTGACCCTCTTCAAGAGAAATCTTGATGAGTGGATGGAAAACAGAAAATTCACCAAGGGGATAACTCCAGTGGCTCTACTCGACAGAGGCACTGGGAACTAAGGTCGGATGGCACTATGCCAGGGTAATACTATGGCTAGGCTTGTAAAGGCCCCAGGGCCTTTAGCCTAGTACACACCAATGAACCCATGAACCTATGAACTTAGGGTTCATGTAAATATTCTATTTCATAGTCTAAAAAAAATAAATACATTAATGTAAAAATAAGTGTATTACAACACATTAAAACAATATTGCCTCAACTTGTCCCTTAATATCCACTTGCGTACAAAGATATTTGCATCATATGTAAAATAATTTACTAATAGAGCCAGTGGTAAAATAAAACAATTGTTATTTTTTAAAAAAGTTTCCTGTTGCCTGTGTGTTGTTTTATAGTAAATAGCACCCTCTAGTGATTAAAACACTTTTAACATAGTATTTAACTAAATTTAAAAAAATAACTTAAAACTATTTTTCAAAGTGCTGTTAAGACTAGCTGGCATGTTCACTCTAGTGGGTAAACATAAAACTTGAACCTTATTTAATTTACATTAAATATAGTCAATAAAAATTATGCAGTCTCGCTGATCTCAACTTTAAAACTGGTGCTAGCGATACATTAATATTTAAACCAGGGGGTTTATTGGCCTCTAGGAGGATTTGCCAATAAATTTCCTTGTATTCTATATGGGTTTCCCACCATCCACCTGTAATGGCCATAGGAATCTCCTCTAAAACAAAGAATAAGTACCTCGCATTGGGACAATCTAAAGAATGCTTATATAATGCATTACTTGTCCTCTTATTTCTGAGATCATTCATATGTTCATATATTCACTGCTTCAGTTTTCTTTCCATTTTTCCTATGTAGAATGCTAGGCAGTGAGTACAATTAGCAATATATACAGCCCCCCTTGTTTCACAGGTACTGTAAGTCTTACCTACAATGTGTTTATCCCTGGCCACAAGTGTAGCACTGTCACCATGTCCAATATAGGTATATTGTGGGCACCTACCACACTTAAAGGTGCCCTGTTTAACACCCTTATTTACAGTATTCTTCTTATTTTCCATTATTTCTTTCAGGCTGTGCCCTTTCCTGAAAACACACCTAAAGGGGGTATTCTGTATCCCGTTGAGGTCAGTCAAGCTAGAAAATTGATTCCACTCATATTCACTTACATTCTTGATAGCATATGCATCTCTATTAAAATCTGTAACAAAAGAATGTGCAAAACTTTTAGATGCATTAATGCCTATACTTTCTTTTTCATTCTCTAAAACCATTATCTGAGTTGGCCCCGATGTTCCCAGTGTAGGTTGGAACCTTGTACTATGACCTTTTTTACTTCATTGTATGTTTTGGTGATAAGATTCTTAGGCTAACCCCTGTCTGTAAACATTGTGAACAGCTTCCGACATTCACATTTAAAATCATCATCACCAGATCCCATTCTACTTATTCTAACAAACTGGCCCTTAACAATACTAGCCTTTTGTTTGAAGGGGTGGGCGCTGTTGTAAAAAAGAATTAGAATAGGTCTCCTTTCTATAAACCAGGGGTTTATAACCTACACTGGTTTTCTCGATAACTACATCCAACTACTCTAATCTTACATAACTCGTTTTATAGGTAAACCTCAGAAAGTTGGTAGTGTTGGAAATGTAATTCATAAATTCCAAAAATCTTGAGTCAGTATCTAGCCAAAATATAACTATATTGTCCAAAAAAGGCTTGTACATTAACCAGCAGTCCTTAAATGTTAAGTGTTAAACAAATTTCTTTTCCCATACCGTAAGGACTATATCGGCATAAATGGGGGCACGTCTGGCCTCCATTACCACTCCACTTACTTGCTTGAAAAATTCCCCCTCAAAGTACACAAAGTTATTGTTTAACACTATTTCCATTAACTCATTACAAACATGGAATTCATTAGGAGTAAGGTGACCATATTGATTGATTGCCTCCAGTATCATGTGGTATACAGCCACAAAGGTCTATGACGTCATTAGTGGCAAAAAGAACCTGGTCAATTTTTGTGTTACTCTTTTTACTCTCTATTTTTCAAGAAATCCTACAAATCCTTTACTATATTCTCATCTGTTTCAGGAATGTTTTTTTTTTAATTTCACATCTAAATATTTAGCCAGGGGTTCAGTAACTGAACCTGCTGCTGCTACTATTGGTCTTAATGGGGGATTCTCAATATCCTTATGCACCTTCGGAATACCAAAGATGGAGGTTACCCCTTAGTCTTTCATTAACCAAAAAAAAACTGTATGTTTCCATATTTATAAGTTCATCAAGCCTCCATACGAGCTTATCCTTTAACATATAAGGTGCTTAAGGCTCTGGCTTTACTATAAGATTATCACATCAAACATTTTGGTACTTATGGCTCTGGTTCTACCATACATTTATAAGATTAAACCCATTCCAAACTACATAACGTTTCTGGTATAAGATAGTCTTTGGTGTTTATCTATGTACATACTGCATTTAGCGACTGCCTGCAGTCATTTATAGTTGACAAACTGCTTATGAAGTTCGGAGAATATAGTAATGCTGATAATTTTCAACTTTCTACAGAACAATAACCAGCTTGTTGGTTGAATATCTTAATGTTGCATTGTTTGTATTCACTTGGTTATATTGCCACATTTTTCTAATAAGGACTTTTTTTTCTTTTTTCCCTCCACTGCCCTTCTTGCTCCCTAACTGTTCCCAGCTCTCCAGCCTGCTTTCCCTCCACTTGAAGCTAGGAATCTGATCGCCTGGAAACCAGGTACCCGTACCAAACTACCTGCTGTCTCATCACCCTGTAATCTAGTCCCTGCGCTCTTCCTTGAAAGTAAGAAAGTATGTGTTTTTTTTAACACTGGCAGATAAGCCAACAACTACAATTGTATAATTCCTACTGCTTGTAAACTGTATGCCTCCAGCCAGGACTGCCAACAGCCATAACCCCCCCCCTCAAAACCCTATAGTTAGTTCAAAGACCCTTGCTCTCTCTATTGCTTCCTCCTTTAGCTGAACTATAACTGTACTTATTCCATGACCAGCCTTTCCCAGAAATTACTCCTGCAGTAGTGACTCTCCTTGTCCACCAGGTGGCACTCTAAGCCAGCCCTGTCCACTAGTCCATCCTGTTATCCTAATAGTCACCTCCACTTTATCTCCACTTATCATACTTCACTCCTCTTACCTTCCTACACACCTCTGGTTTTGAGTTAACACTACTCTCCCCTCTGAACTATACCATTTTTCTTCTACTCACTCTATACATAACCATTCTGTACCTTACCTGAGCAATCATCATTTCACTGATTGTTCTTCTAGAGCTGCTTCACTCACTTGTCTCAACCCGCTCCATTGACCCTTAGGACTCACTCTGCTCCCCTACCCTACCCCCAAATTCCACCCACCCCCAGTGCTCCTACATTTATTTCACCCAGTAGTCTCCACCCCTTTCCAACTACCGAATCACAGGCCTCCTAACCCTACCCCTCCTCCTCTCCACCCATTAATTATTAAACTCTCTCCCTTGCACATACTAAACTCAACCCTCCTCTCTTTCCTCATTCTCCCCTACATCCTACCTTCACTATACCTCTCATATCACTCTATATTACTTTCTTATCCCCTCCCAAATAATGCACTCTCTATCTCTGCAAACCTATCAAACCTCCTTCCTCACACTATTAATTCTAATTCCACTATACCATACCACCTCCTATACCTCCTCTCCTCCTCCCCACAAATCTCCATTCCACTCCACCTCTCCAAATCTGGCAATATAACCAAGTGAATACAAACAATGCAACATTAAGATATTCAATCAACAAGCTGGTTATTGTTCTGTAGAAAGTTGAAAATTATCAGCATTACTATATTCTCCAAACTTCATAAGCAGTTTGTCGACTATAAATGACTGCAGGCAGTCGCTAAATGCAGTATGTACATAGATAAACACCAAAGACTATCTTATACCAGAAACGCTATGTAGTTTGGAATGGGTTTAATCTTACAAATGTATGGTAGAACCAGAGCCATAAGCACCAAAATGTTTGATGTGATAATCTTATAGTAGCGCCAGAGCCTTAAGCACCTTATATGCTAAAGGATAAGCTTGTATGGAGGCTTGATGAACTTATAAATATGGAAACATACATTTTTTTGGTTAATGAAAGACCAAGGGGTAACCTCCATCTTTGGTATTCCGAAGGTGCATAAGGATATTGAGAATCCCCCATTAAGACCAATAGTAGCAGCAGCAGGTTCAGTTACTGAACCCCTGGCTAAATATTTAGATGTGAAATAAAAAAAAAAAATTCCTGAAACAGATGAGAATATACTAAAGGATTTGTGGGATTTCTTGAAAAATAGAGAGTAAAAAGAGTAACACAAAAATTGACCAGGTTCTTTTTGCCACTAATGACATCATAGACCTTTGTGGCTGTATACCACATGATATTGGAGGCAATCAATCAATATGGTCACCTTACTCCTAATGAATTCTGTGTTTGTAATGAGTTAATGGAAATAGTGTTAAACAAAAACTTTGTGTACTTTGAGGGGGAATTTTTCAAGCAAGTAAGTGGAGTGGTAATGGAGGCCAGGCGTGCCCCCATTTATGCCGATATAGTCCTTATAGTATGGGAAAAGAACTTTGTTTTAACACTTAACATTTAAGGACTGCTGGTTAATGTGCAAGCCTTTTTTGGACAATATAGTTATATTTTGGCTAGATACTGACTCAAGATTTTTGGAATTTATGAATTACATTTCCAACGCTACCAACTTTCTGAGGTTTACCTATAAAACAAGTTATGTAAGATTAGAGTAGTTGGATGTAGTTATCGAGAAAACCAGTGTAGGTTATAAACCCCTGGTTTATAGAAAGGAAACCTATTTTAATTATTTTTTACAACAATGCCCACCCCTTCAAATAAAAGGCTAGTATTGTTAAGTGCCAGTTTGTTAGAATAAGTAGCTGGGCTCTGGTGATGATGATTTTAAATGTGAATGTCAGAAGCTGTTCACAATGTTTACAGACAGGGGTTAGCCTAAGAACCTTATCACACCCCTTCTCACACCCCCCTCACCTCACTTCCATACCATATCTTCAACATTAGTACAACCTAACATTCTCCACTATTTTAAACCTAAGGTTTTACCCACTATAACAAAACATGCCATCTCCAAACCTCCTACTTGCCATCATCACCTGTCAAAAGGCAAACAAATATGTCATTGTTCCCCTCACTCATTAGACCCATTATAGAGTACAACGCTCCTTTTGGTATGTACCTCACAAGACATCTACAACAAATGTAAAGGCCACAGAAATACCTCACAAAGAGAATTACTGGCCTCAAACAGATGCCCTACGCAGACTGTCTTAAAAAACTCCAGCTTTACTCCATCGCATATCACCTACTCAGAGGCGATCTCTGCCTAACATACAAAGCTATGTCAAACCCAGAGCTGTTGGACATGCTCTACTTAAAGAAATCCCAATCTCTCTGAGCTACACGCTCTAGGGACCTAAACCTTATCACCACAATAAACAGAACATGCTGGAGGGATAGATACCTGTCCCAGAGACTTCCCATACTCTGGAACAGACTACCTATCTATGTCAAACAGAGCTCCTCATTAGCACTCTTGGTGATTGGATGGGAGATAGGAAATTCACTCTGGGGATCACTTCTCTGGCTCTGCTCGACAGGGGCACAGGGAAATAATTTTCTTGGGTGGCGAAAGCCAGGGTACATTTTTGGCTAGGCTTATATAGGTCCTAGGGCCAATAGCCTAGTACCCTCCTATGAACCTATGAACCTAATTCCCTACTACCTCATTTCTTTATCCAATTATTACTTGCAGGTGGTGTACACACCAACCCAGGACCTAGTACCTCTAACAACCATACTTTCCATTTAACTACCAACACTCCCAACCCCAAAAGCCTAAAAATAGTTACTCTCAATGCCCAGAGTCTAAAAAATAAAACAACCATCTTCCATGCCTGGCTACATTAGAACCTACCTGATATTGCAGCCATCTCTGAGACCTGGCTTAAACCCTCCATCTCTGACTCAGAAATCCTCCCCCATGGCTTTCAAGCCCTTAGATATGACCACCTAAATAAAAAGGGTGGAGCAGTAGCCTTAGTATTCTCTAATCTTCTCCCCATTATTCCATACCCAGACCCCATTCCTCAGTTCAACAATGCAGAACTAGTAATAGGGTTATTACAAATGAACAATCACAAAAGGATTTGTCTGATATCCCTTTATATTCCCCCAGGTAACAATACCCCTACTCTTGAGGACATCCTCCAATGGGCCTCAGCTAATATTAATCTTGAGACCTATATTCTTGGAGATGTCAGTATAGATTGGAACAAAATTAATAACCAGAATCCTGCTATATCTGTCAGTCTCTTCAAATTCACTCAACTCACTACCTCCATCACAAGACCCAACAAAAATAACCCTCCAGGTTCTACTCTGGACTGGATCCTAACCATTCACCCTAACAACATTACTGATTCAGGCATCCTCCCTGACTCCTTTAGTGATCACCTGCCTTCCTATATCAACCGAGCAACCCTTTCCCCTCCCCTCCAGCACCAATATATACACACACACAAATTTTAATCCCTCTACCTTCTCTAATTCCCTCAAACAAACTGATTGGAATATATTGAAAACTCTCCCACTTGACTGCACCGTCAATTACTTTAATTCTACCTTCCTAAACATTCTTAATTTCCAAGCTCCACCATGAACTATAAGAATTAAAGCTAACTCCGCTCCTTGGTTAACCAAAGAAACCAAAAAACTCATGCAACAGCGAGATAGATCCTGAAAACTTTCTCAGCGCAACAAAAACCCAGAAACCCTTGTTCAATACAAGCAACTCCGCAACCTTACTAAAAGACATATAATCAAAGATAAGCAATCCTTCTATATGAAACTCCAAGTCAAACATTCCAAAAACTCCAAACAATTCTGGAACGTCATTAACTCTCTTCTTAACCCAGGCACAAAAAACAGTCGTTGTCCTGATACCACCAAGTCTGATACTGAAATTGCCACTCTCTTCAACTCCTTCTTCACCAATTCCATAGCTCAACTTACTAATTCCTTCCCAAACAACCCATCCACACAGTTTACTCACCCTTTCCCAGTCCCTAAACCCAACTCTCCCCTCACTTTTGAACTTAAACCATTTTCTACCTATTACATAAAAAAGTTGCTCACCAAACTAAAACCATGCTCTTATGCCTCAGATAACATTCCATCCAAATTCTTACAAACTGCTGCAGATGGAATTGCCCTCCCCATTAGCATCCTAATTAACAGATCCATACAGGAATCTTATGTCCCCAAGCTGTGGCGTGCCGCCTTCATACATCCCCTCCATAAAGATGTTTAAAAATAATAACACCTCAAACTTCTGCCCTATAGCCATCCTATCTCTAATATAAAAAATTATGGAAAAATGCATTCACTCCCAGGTAATGCCCTACCTAACCAAAAACCACCTCATCGCCCACACCCAGCATGGCTTCCGTCCTGGCCACAACACTATAACTGCTCTTCTCTCCTTCCTAGATATAGTCAGTCATGCCCGTGACTCTGGTAACATAGTTTCTACAGTTCTTCTAGATCTCTCCAAGGCCTTTGATACTATTTCCCATACTCATCTCCTCAGCCACCTAGCTAACCTCACTCTCCCTCACAATACCCTATCCTGATTCTCTAGTTACCTAACTGACAGATCCCAAGCTGTAAAATGGAAGAAAGGCACCTCAAACTTCCTCCCTACCCCTACAGGAGCTCCCCAAGGTTCAATTCTTGGCCCCATGCTATTTAATATCTTTGTTAACAATTTCTATTCTGCTATTCCAAATACTAAAATTGTAAAATATGCTGATGACTCCACAGTAATCTGCTGCGCCCCTAACCCCCCCTGAACTCCAATCCCTCACTCAAACCGCCTTCTCCACTATTGAGAATTGGATGCTTCAAAACCACCTATCTCTAAACGCTAACAAATCTAAAATACTACTCTTCCTCCCTTCTAAATACCCCACCTTGGACAAAAGCTCTTTCCAAATTAGAAGCCAAAACAACTTAACCATAGAAATTGTTCCCCATGCTAAACTACTCGGGGTTACCATAGATGAATACCTCAAATTTGACACCCATATTCAACTAAACATCAAAAAAGCTCATCAAAAACTTGGTCTGCTATATAGAAATATCCATTATCTCTTCCATTCTACTAGACAGACCCTCGCCATGACAATCTTCTTCCCTCACTTATGTATGGTGCCCCTCTACTTACTAACTTATCCGCCTCTATCGCCACCAAAATGGAAAGTTGCTATAAAAAAATTTCTAAATTCGCCATTAATGCCAAACATTCCTCCCATCATTGTTCCACCCTCCACTCACTGAACTGGCTAGAACTTCCCAACCTTCTAGACTACCACCAACATACCACTGCCCATAGGCTTTTATTTAACCCTTCTAAATGTCCAGCACTATCCAATATCCTACAGCCATACACCTCTAGCAGGCCACTCAGATCTGCTCAGCAAAACCTCATCACTGTCTACAAACCAAAGCGTCTTGCAGGACAGCACCTCTTGCCCTTTTCCCTAGCCAGAAAATCAAATTCTCTCCCCCCTTCTTAAGAATCACCAATAACTTCAACAACTTAAAAACCCAACTCCATTCCTATTTGCTCCATAACAGGAAGTGCAACTGCACTCTCCAAACCTAACCTACTACCCTCCTCACTTGCTATATTACTATTTACCTCATGATATCACTGATTTAGTATCTCATTGTAATTGTATCCTCAAATTTGTATCCTTAATTATTAATTTGTATATGTTATGTTTTACTGTAATAGTTGCTTTATGATTTTAACTCAAAATAGTCTCTTTACTGTTCTGTTGTCTTTGTATGTGGAGCTTTTCTCCCCAGGCCTCCACTGAAAACAGGCTTCCGAGCCCAGTGGACCTCCCCAGTCATCAAACTGAAATAAATAAATGAAAGACATTTAGCATCAAGTATATGCACCTTTTGGCAATGCTAATTTCATTCTTTGACACCCTCAAATACTTATTAGCATCATTCAAGATATCCATCATCTTGGCTTTGTGCGCCACACTACTCATGAGTACTGTCCCACCCCCTTGTCCGGTTTCATGATTCTAACATATTTATTCTCCATAATCAATTTTACCAGTTCACTTTCTTCTTTAGTTAGATTGGGTGGAAACCTATTCTTTCCTACCCTTGTCCGTAACTCTCTCTCCACTAATAGCTCAAAATTTTTACTTTGGGGGTGGAGCGAGGGGTTGAATGTACTCTTTCTTTTTAACTGTCCAGTCCCTTGGTTACCGTCCTTTTGACCTAGAGTAACTTGTAAATTCATTTTCCTTAGGAACAATTTCATATCAATGATTACCCTACTAATATCTGCTTTGTACCTTGGTACAAAGGTAAATCCCTTGGAGAAGAGCTTGAAAAATGTCTCATTAAGGTCTAGGTCACTACAATTAAATATATTAAAACCACCTAGTGAGTACCTATTGTCATCCTGGCTAATGTTATTTGTCATTACATCCTCATGTTGCCCCTCCCTCTCTCTTGACATCTGCCCCTCCATTGGTTCATGTACTGAGGAAAAGTCTTGTTCCTCAGTCTCTTGGACCTCCGAAGGGGCAGATAGCTTAAAGGGTTAGAGATATATGTGTATTTATTGTTAAAAGAATGGTCATCCTCTTGTATATAATCACTGTGGTAGTGCTCACCATTGTACTCATCTGGTGATGTTGTCCTCAAATCTTTACCCCAGCCATTAGGTCTAAGGTAGCTCCATCATTCCCTATAGTCTGTTCTATCCCTTTCCAGTTTTTTGCTCTTCCATATAATATTTTCTTGGCACTTCTTCTCAACAAAATCTCTAACCAGAAAATATTGTTTCCTGTGTTCAACTGTAAATAAATTATTAACTAAAACATGATTAACTTCATCAATTTGTTTAGAAATTACCTCCATTTCTCTCTCATTGTTTTTAATGAATGCCCTCACAATTTCCATACCAGCTTTGTCAAAAGTATTAATTAATTCATGATAAAAATCAGTACCTTCTAATACATTGTTTGGAAACTTCCACACTCGTAGTCCTTTTGGTACTATATCAATACTAATACATTGCTTCAAGTAAGAATTGTCAATATCCAAAGTTTTATGCTTTAGTACCAAGGTTTTAAAACAGCTAACGCCATTGCTGTATGTGTCATTTTCATGTACAACAGCTGCCATGGAACTTCCAAAGTCATATTCTTTTGTTTAGCCATGTATTAAAATCACTCTTATTGTCTCCATAATAATTAGAACAGTCACCTGTTTGCAATTCCATTCTTGTATGCTCTCCAGCCTACCAGTTACTTCCCAACATTGTTTCCTCCTGGATTAAGTTATTAATTATTAACAAAAACATTGACCAGGTTCTTTTTGCCACTATTGACATCATAGACCTTTTTGGCTGTATACCACATGATATTGGAGGCAATCAATCAATATGGTCTCCTTACTCCTAATGAATTCCGTGTTTGTAATGAGTTAATGGAAATAGTGTTAAACAATAACTTTGTGTACTTTGAGGGGGGATTTTTCAAGCAAGTAAGTGGAGTGGCAATGGAGGCCCGACGTGCCCCCATTTATGCCAATATGGTTCTTATGGTATGGGAAAAGAAATTTGTATTAGACTCAACATTTAAGGACTGCTGGTTAATGTACAAGCATTTTATTTGGAGGCTATAGTTATATTTTGGCTAGATACCAAATCAAGATTTTTGGAATTTAGGAATTACATTTCCAACACTACCAACTTTCTGAGGTTTACCTATAAAACGAGTTATGTAAGATTAGAGTAGTTGGATGTAGTTATCGAGAAAACCAGTGTAGGTTATAAACCCCTGGTTTATAGAAAAGAGACCTATTCTAATTCTTTTTTACAACAGCGCCCACCCCTTCAAACAAAAGGCTAGTATTGTTAAGGGCCAGTTTGTTAGAATAAGTAGAATGGGATCTGGTGATGATGATTTTAAATGTGAATGTCGGAAGCTGTTCACAATGTTTACAGACAGGGGTTAGCCTAAGAACCTTATCACCAAAACGTACAATGAAGTAAAAAAGGTCATAGTACAAGGTTCCAACCTATACTGGGAACATCGGGGCCAACTCAGATAATGGTTTTAGAGAATGAAAAAAAAAGTATAGGCATTAATGCAGCTAAAAGTTTTGCACATTCTTTTGTTACAGATTTTAATAGAGATGCATATGCTATCAAGAATGTAAGTGAATATGAGTGGAATCAATTTTCTAGCTTGACTGACCTCAACGGGATACAGAATACCCCCTTTAGGTGTGTTTTCAGGAAAGGGCACAGTCTGAAAGAAATAATGGAAAATAAGAAGAATACTGTAAATAAGGGTGTTAAACAGGGCACCTTTAAGTGTGGTAGGTGCCCACAATATACCTATATTGGACATGGTGACAGTGCTACACTTGTGGCCAGGGATAAACACATTGTAGGTAAGACTTACAGTACCTGTGAAATAAGGGGGGCTGTATATATTGCTAATTGTACTCACTGCCTAGCATTCTACATAGGAAAAATGGAAAGAAAACTGAAGCAGTGAATATATGAACATATGAATGATCTCAGAAATAAGGGGGCATTATATAAGTATTCTTTAGATTGTCCCAATGCGAGGTACTTATTCTTTGTTTTAGAAGTGATTCCTATGGGCATTACAGGTGAATGTTGGGAAACGTGTCTATATTAAAACGACGAAAGCACACAAACGCGAATGCCAGTACATCGACACATAAATGTTGAAGTACTACAAGAGCGAAGGACATAAACAGGGAAAATGACAACGCCAAATGTATTACGTACAGCAACAGCGCCACACAGGTAAGTAAAACCTAAGTAAACAAACTTAAATAAACTAACTTTTGCAGCCCCATGTTGGGGGGCTGTGCCCCCCACACCCTCCTACTTAAATATACGAACTCCGAGATCGCACTACAGCGGGGAAAAGGCTATATTTCCTCTTCCCTACGATCAACCTGCTGGCCAAGGAAATACGTTTGGTGCTGTAATTTTCACTGTTTACGTCCTTTGCTCTTTCGCGTTTGTGAGCTTTCATTGTTTTAATATAGACCCATGGGAAACCCATATAGAATACAAGGAACTTTATTGGCAAATCATCCTAGAGGCCAATAAACCTCCTGGTTTAAATGACAATGTATCACTAGCACCAGTTTTAAAGTTGAGATCAGTGAGACTGAATAATATTGATTGACTATTTTTTAATGTAAATTAAATAAGGTTTAAGTTTTGTGTTTACTGACTAGAGTGAACATGCCAACTTGTCTTAACAGCACTTTGAAAAATATTTAAGTAGTTTTTAAATTTAGTTGTTGCCTCACAGCAAAAGGTTCTCCTGTTCGATTCTCAGCTGGAGTGCAGGGAGTGCCTTCTATGTGGAGTCTGCATGTCCTCCCCGCGGTTTGGTGGGCGTTCGAAAGACATGCGTAAATGGGCATGCCTTCGTTGAAGGTTGAACGTTGAGCTGGCACCTCGGCGTTTGTGAAAATTTACTGCCAGTCATTAGCGGACTGGAGTTCCGCTGTGGCGACCCCTAACCAGAAAAAGCTGAAAGACAACAACAACTATGTTAAAAGTGTTTTAGCTACTAGAGGGTGCTATTTACTATAAAACAACATACAGGGAAGAGGAAAATGTTCTTTTAAAAAAATAATTGCTTATTTTATCACTGGCTCTATTAGTAAGTTATTTTACATATGATACAAATGTCTTTGTACATAAGTAAATATTAAGGGACAAGGTGAGGCAATATTGTTTTAATGTGTTATAATACACTTATTTTTACATTAATGTGTTTATTTTTTTATACTATGAAGTAGAATATTTACATGAACTCTAAGTGTGCTGATGTAACAGGGGACTTAACATTTGATTGTTTTTTTCAAGTATAAAAGGTTTG